>NC_026005.2:70976922-71054422 GCF_000442705.2 Elaeis guineensis | reverse complement strand
TCTCTCAGATCGTATTGTTGATATGAATTTTTTAGATTTAGAGGAATTTGAGATTGCAAATTTGATTAAAGCTATGAGGTGAAAATTCATCTGCACAGCTGAAGCTCCAATGTTTATGAAGTTTGTTAGAAAATTTTATGAGAATATTTTATTTGAAGAAGATGCTGTATCATCTTCAGTGAAAGAAAAAAAAAATTATTTTGATGATGAAATACTAGAATAAATTTTAAAACTTCTAACCGTAGGTTATCTACAGGACAGTAGAGGAGATAAAAGTATAAGAATAGAAACTATTCTTGGAGTAGAGGATCACGGTCAATTCTGTAAAATTTATGGACGATACTTAAATATTGAAATGAAACTCCTCCATATCATTGTTTGTTGGATTATACAACCTAGAGTAAGAGGATTTGATATTGTAACAGAGAGGGACTTAACAATTATGTATCATGTGGTCCAATGCATTCCACTCAACCTTCCAAGAATGATCATCAAAGCTATGCTAGAAGCGATGAGTAGGGCACAGACATCCTTACTTTATGTCATGATTTTAATCCATATCTTTAAACATTATGGAGTAAAGATTCAGGATGAACAATTAACAAAATTAAGCAAAGGTAGTAAAATCAATGAAGGAGCCCTCCACAGAATTTTATTGGTTTAAAACTGATGATGGTGAGTGGATTAGAAAGGATGGAAGCAGAGAACATGAGGAAGCTGAGGAAGAAAGACCTCAATTTAATAGAAGTGAAGCAGGACCTTCTAGATCTAGATCTACGGAGCGTATGGAGCCTGTTGATCAAATTAGGATGACTCCAGATATGGTCAGTGCAATCGCTCAGGAGATTGCATCTATTCTTCAGTCATCGTCTTCAGGAAAGAGTACTACACGTATGGATCCCAGCAGCATACATAGTTCTTCGTTCGAGCAAAAATTGGATAATCTTATTTCAGCAGTGCAGGACATAAGACAAGACATTCATAATTTGATCTGTCGTATCGAAAAATTAGAGAGATGTTTATCTCATACAGATATGCAACATTAGCTAGACAAGATTATCTGCACTTTTAGAGTACTCCAAACTGTGATATAGAGAGAATTAGGTAGGATAGAAAGGCAAAATATTTTTTCTACTGGATTGGCTACAGTTTTGCAGAATATTATCCAGATTGGCCAACAGATGAATATTTTTATTTCGAATATCTCAAGTGATCAATCCAATTAGCCTCCTTTCAAGTAGCCTCCTCTTAGTCAGTCTCATCCTAGTCAGCCATCCTTCTCTAGACCATCCTCATTTACCCATCGCTATCGTTCTGTTGTCCAGTCTGATCCTAAGGATGAGACTGTATCGAATTTTATGGATTGTGTGTTGTGATGATGTAGTATTTTGATTTTATATGTTATATGTTGTGATAATATTTTATTGTATTTTCTTGAATGTAGAGTGGTTTATATATTGAATTGTTGAATGATTTACATATATGAAAGGATGAAAGAATGATGGTTTAAGCTCAGTTGTATAATGTATGACCCTAAACACTATGATTTGCTGTTAGATTTTATATATCTACCTTGATGATTATTATGAAGTTCAGACAACTAATGTTGTATGGATATTTATTCCATGCCAGTGACAGCGTGCCAAATCAAGTCCGTGCCAAAATAATGTTCTCAGTATCGTATCAATTTGTAATATAATATATGATATTATTTTATTATTATATATTATAATAATATAATAGATATTATTATATTATTATAATATATTAAAAATATTGGACAATCTCAAACTCCAACCATATAACCTGTATAAAGATTAATAATTAATTTTTGTGCAACTAGCATAAATTGTAACATTAATTTCAAAATAATATAATCTGATTACAAAATTATTTTAGCAAAAAAAATGTATAAATATCGCAACTATAACTATCGAGAGGTATATATATCAAAAAACTGGGGCCTCTTGTGCGTTCGTCTCTCGTAAACGCCTATCATCTCTGGCTGCTGGTGTGATGGCTCAGGCGCAGTATCTATTGGTAGGGAAGGAGGTGGAGGCTCTCTCACTCTATGTGATAGAGACGAGGGAGGTGGAGGCTTGCTTACTCTCTATGATAGAGATGCATCATCTATAGGAAGGTCGAAGTCTAAGAAGCTAGGGTATGAGATGTGCTGGGCATATGAAAATGTACTCGAATCATCCATCAATGGTACAGTTTGAAGACGTCTATCTTCTGAGACAACTCGCATAGTATCAATAAGGACATCCATAATATCGACAAGTGCTCGATCCTTGCATCCAACAGTGATCGAATAGAATCCGCTCCTTACTGTATGATATAGTGACGTGATCCTTTGAAACTATCAAAAAAATAAATTTTATTCATAAATATATTAATAATAACATAACAAAATGAGACAAAAGCAAATATATTTACAACAATATCCATCATGCCACCTGAAGCACGGAACCTCATCTCGGGATGCTCACTCATCAATGACGAGATGAATCACCTAGTGATGCTTCTGTACCACTGCAGATATGGATCATAATAATCCACCATGAAAAGCATGGGTGGACCAGCCACAATCAAATCTTCTCGTCACTCCCATGCATTAATATACTCCCGATACTCTCGAACCTAATCATGATGATGTCGCCTTTATGGATTCAAACGGTGGAGAGCATCTCGAGTGTCACATGGGGGGACGTCCTGATGCATGTCAAACTATCGTATCACACGCTCCGGACAATAGATCTCCATGATGTCGAAGCAAATGAGAGGTGCACATGTCCTCCATATATGCTGATCTGATCGACATATCTCGGGCAATGCAGCCAATATCTCTGGTGTGTTAGGCATCCATAACATCTGATCATCACGCTGTTGATCTAGCTGATCCCTATAATATATAACTGTATGTGGCACCGGATTGCTAGCACTGATCAGTCGAGTTCTCCACCTGTCCAAAACAAAGCCACTATGTTACTATATGTAAATATGCTGTCATTTATCATGTAAAATCAATGCTACTTTACATACCTGTATCCTAGTGGATCAGCCTGATTAGGCATACGCCACCAAATGGATCCTCAAAACCAGCATGATCCACGTCTAAAGGAACATATCCTGCTACATCACCTCCCACTGCCGACTGATGGGCTCCTACTCTGGGAAGCACCCGATCTGACCGTCCAACATGTAAATACTCCCAGACCCAAAGTTGAAGCAACACCAATGGCCCATTTACTCAAATTATCAAGTTGATATGTTTTCAGATATTGGAAGCAATTGGATCATGTTCTCTCAATATATTGCATGCTTCAATCAAACTTTCAAGGTTGATTTTTTTTACAGTTTGATGAAAATAAGCTAAAAATGCAGCATCATAGAATCGACTATTTAAGTTAGCCTCAATATGTCGAAGATATAATCTATGATATCCATATGATGTTGTCCATCCAACAGATTGATCTGAAACAACAGCTAATATTCTTTTATACCGGTCTAAAATTATGTCAATCTCCATACGATCACGTACCACATAATAGCGCAAATGCCATAAAAATCATGACCAACTACTACAGTTCTCACCTTCACAAATGGCAAATGCTAAAGGATAAATACTTTCATTTCCATCTCTTCCCACTACTATCTTAAGAGTATCCTTATATCGGCCGTACAGATGTGTTGCATCGATACTAATCAGTGAGCGACAGAACTAGAAGTCCTGAATGCATGGATCAAATACTTAAAAAACTCGATGGAATACCTCTATTTGCCTCTGTTGTAGAAAATTTTATAAAATCTACCACGATCTCCTCATTGGCATGATGAACTGTAGCTAGCCAAAGACCTAATGCATTATAGGACTCTATCCAATCTCCAAACAGCTCACCCATAACAATTTGTTTAGCTATCCATATCTTTTTGTAAGATGCCTTACACTGCCATGCATCACGTACATAAGCCGACAGGCTGATATGGATATGGATATCTCTGCTCTAAGTGATCTTCTAATGATATCGGCAATCATGCGTGCATCAAGCTGTGGATGATCTCGCATCACATCTGTATTCAAGCATGTGTGTGGCCCTTTATATACCATAATCTCTTATCGCTGCATCTTGATCTGAAGGAATGCATGAAGATGCTAATTACAAATATCAGACTGTTTACACATAATGCTCCATTTAACTCTATCTAACTCGATGACTTTGAAAGGATGGTAGGTGCAAATGGCATATTGTTTCACGATATATTGGACTTGTTCTTTCAATCTAAATACCATTCTTGTTCTTAACTTTTCATTCCTACCAAATAATGGATGTTCTGGTAAAGCTCCATGGGATGCGGCCTCGTCGTCGTCGGATGCATCAACTAGTTCGAATTCAGGAACAAGGGGTGCCTCATGTGGTGGGACATCATCTTCTATACTAGATTCTTCACTATCACTACCATCAAACTCTGCATCATCATCTTCATCTTCATCATCAGTAGGATTAGGATCATAACTAACAGCGGCTTCATTTTCAAATAAAGTTGTCTCAGCCATTGCAATTCCTAATCTTCCTAGTCTGGTACATGTTGTATGTGGCTGATTAAGTGATACAGGATCATGCTCCATGGTAGCTGCCACATAACTAAGGTCGGCACCCGTATCATCAAATACGGTGTTATATGAATATTGATATGCAGATTCGTACCTATCATGTGCTGGGGACTACTAGTCACGGATGCTACGGTCTACCAATGGTACATACAGGGATACTTTTGTACTGATATCCAGCTTCATTAACCATTGAAGCTGCATCAGATAGAGAACCATCCATCCCCGACTGCGCAAATGGGGCAGATACAGCATGAGACACACTAACATGCTGTTCATCACCATCCGAAACTCGTACGTTGCCGGCTCAATAAAAATTTCAACAACTCGAAAAACCTCCTCTGATGGGATGCTTAAGATGATGTTCATGTTCTGATCATCTTCAATAGATACAGCCAAATACTGTCCAATGGTATGCATCGAAAATCTACATAATAAGAAAACTTCATGGTGATTGGGGTTCCATCCGGTGACAGCATAGCAGGCTCGCACAAGTTCTAGATATGTTGTGTTTCAATCTATCGTAGTCATCCAGATCCTTCCACCATCATAATATGCACTGTTAGCATTATAATTGATCCTCCCATCCCAATAGAAGATAACAGTGACAAGACTTGGATCTATTTTGTTGGAAATTATTGTGAAAAGTAACTGCATGAACATATAAATAGATGTTCACTAAGAGAAAGTACTTAATATTTCAAATGACTTACATAATAAATGCATCCTATTGCTGTCTACTAGGTAAAGTTAGGTCCTATCCCATTTAGAAATTACATTAATTCTATAGGTAATTGTGGTAATCAACCGATGCGCAATAGGAGTTGAAAAAAATTTTGGCAGTATTTTTCTTAGTTTTTTCTTAGTTCTCCCCACACGGCTAAAAATGTATGGGGAGAACTAAAAAAAATACTGTTTGAAATTTCTTCCGGCTCCTATTGTACATCGGTTGATTACCATAATTACCTATAAAATTAATTATAATTTTTAAACTGTCCAAACTGGACAATCAATTGATCAATGTACATAATTTTTTTATCTATATAAAAAAAATATAGTTGTATGGATTTTTAGAATATGTACATTATTCTATGTAATGTAAAATTTTTAAAAAATATAGACTTAATGGTTGGGCCACGAATCCATGGGATTTTGGGCCAACCAACCACATTAAATTACTTCCCTCTATATAAATTACCTTCCGTTATAAAATTATAAATAAATATTATAAAAATAAATTTATAATTTAAATAAAAAAATAAATCATAAAAATTAAAAAAATAAAAAAATTACCTTTGAAGAATGCCGGCGGCATTATGGGGAGGTACGCTAGGAAGGAGGGGATCGAGGTTCTCGCACCGAGAGGAGGGAGGGCTGTCAGAGAGGAGGAGAGGGACGGTCGCAGGGGACTGAGGGGGGGCGTTTGCACTGGGATCGAGAGGAGTGACGAGGGCGTTTGTGTTGGGAATCGAGAGGAGCAGTGGGTTTCGCATGAAGAGGAGGGGGGATCGGAGAGAGAGATCGTGCGGGGAGGAGGGGGCACTGAGCGGTGGGGATCATGCGAGAAGGAGGGGGGATTGAGAGGGAGAGATCACGCAGGAGAGGAGGGGACCGAGAGGGAGAGATCGTGCGGGGAGGAAGGGGGACGAGTGTCGCGGGGAGGAAGGGGGACCATGGAGGGGGGATACTGGGAGTGGGAGGAGGGGAGGTTTTTTTTTTTTACTTAGTGGAGTGGGGAGGAGGGGGGACCGACTATGGACCGACTGTGGGGAGGAGGGGAGTGATTTTTTTTTTTTTTTTGCTTAAGTCTTTTAAGAGTTGACATTTGAAAGAGCAACTTTCATAGTTGCCTTTGGGAGGACGACTCACCATTTCATAAGGCCATTATGATAGTCGCCCTTCCAGAAGACGACTATAAAACTCATCCTTTCAATCATCGATTTTTTTGATTGACTCGTACTTCCACACGGTATGGGAAGGATCCAGATGACACTTAAAGTCGTTCTATAGTAGGACGATTTTTTTTTGGACAGTAATTTGATAAATATTTTTTAAGAAATATTATTTTGATAAATTATTTTAAAAATAATAATAAATAGATAAAAAAAATTATGATTTACGATATAAATAATAGTAAAACTGTAAGTATTAGCTAAGAAGATACTCATAGATTGGGCTTGCGCCGAAGTAATGCTGGCAGTTGCCTGGACTCTGAGCATGTTGTGTACCAACCTAGATGTTTTGGGCAAACGTAAACTAGTATCCAAACAGAGTAGCTATTTGAGAGAGAGAGAGAGATGGTCCACTGAATCTAAGTCTATGTTTACAATTAAATTAATAAGAATGGAGTTCCATATGGGGTCCATTGCGGGGGCTCAAGAATGGTTGGAAAAAAAGGACTCAGCAAGCTGCAGTAGCTGTAACTTTGGGGGCTCATGAAGTGCTATAAAATAGCATAAAGCTCTGGAATACATTTATCTGGCTATTATAATTTAATTTTCTTTTGAAGATCTTTCCAATTTCTTGCCAGTGTCATTATGAGGGTATCATTTTCTGAAATAATGAAAATCCCTACTGCACTGTTATATGATAGTCATATAATGATTACCGTTAATTGAAATCCAAGAGAAATTCTAAAGGTATTATGACGATATTTATGTATCTTAAAGATTATAATCATATGAAACCCAGGTTACTACTCCATATCTTTAAAAATCAGACTATTCATTTTATTTTTTGGAAAGAACAGGAAATTAGAATTTTAAATCCTAGCTAAAGAGTCAGACAGTTTTAGCATAAGCCATAAAAAATTGAGTCAAATTCCCAAAGGTCCACTGAATGTACTACTTTGCATTCCACAGAAAACAATGCTATAAAAGAAAATGTTGCTTTTTATCTTCTTTTGATTCTATGGACTCGTTTATATATATATATATATATATATATATATAATATATAATATATATTATATATATATGAGTAATTGTTATAATTCTTTGATAATTTTCGTAGTAACATCATGCATATGACAAGACAAAATATGCCTCCTGATTTTTTATTACTGACATAAAGTTAGTACAACCGTATGATAGCTCAGCCTCTTTTTATGCTAATTGGCATACAAATATGCCCACCATATGTGATTCATATTCCATTTCAAATCACCTAGGTTTGGTCATGATAGTCATAACAAAGAACATGCTGAGGTAAGTGGATATGGACAACAGGATTGACTATTAATTTCGGCCTAAAGAATCCTCAATATTAATTTTCATTACTTTAGAATTTTGTGGAGAGATCAAACAAAGATAGAAACTATCAAAACAAATTTAAAGAGAACTCATTTTTATCGTGCCATAACTTGTACAACCTATCGAAGTCCAATTTTTGTTGCGTTGCATGAACCCATGATCAATACCATCTCTCATGGATGAGGAGGTTCCATTGCAAACAATATATACTCTAATGGATTACTTGGTTTAATTGTCAATATCGATAGGATCAATGTAGCTTATCATAATCTCATACCATAAGTGCAATTGGAAGTTGTATCCAAGCATAACTAGCATCTACTACTTAACAAGTTTATATTTCTACCTACTAAGACCTCCGTATTGCATGCACTAGGTGCAATTAGACTGCGCCAAATCCAACAATGGATAACACACCATGCTACCTTTTGTGTTTCACCAATTTTTGGTTACATGCTATCCATCATGCATATGCTCCACGATTTGCCTTGGTTCACTTGTACCTGGTGCATGAATAAGTTCTCCCTACTAAGGTAAAATCAGAGAGAATATAATTAAAATTAATGATTCAAAATATAATTAATAAATTTTACATTTTTTGAACGCTGGTTACTCTAACGAGTAGCAAGAGTAAATGGCAGCTCGATGACCCTATCTCACTCCATTTGATTTTTTCTTTATTAATTATCTTTTCCTTTCCTTTTCTTTATTTACTTGTGCATTGTATAGATTTTTTACCTTTTTTTTTAATAAATGGCTTCAATTACAACCCAAAAAATATATATATATATATTTTAAAAAAGACAGCCTATTATTCTTGATTTTTGTCTACTGGTCTTTGTGCTTTCCTTATCAAAATGAAAGCCAAATATGCTGAATAGAAGTTATAAATTGAAAGAGAGAACAGAAGGAATTAGGCTTCATCTACTGTAGCCCTAAGTTCATGCAGACACGTTATCCTAAATCTTCGTAGAACACCAAAATATGGATAATGAGAAGCACACCCATGTGAGAGACTGAGATCAGTTCTGTGCACGACTTTGTACCACCATCACTGCACGGCATCCTGGACGTCTGATTGATGGGCCCGCCTCCATCATGGACCTCAATCCATAGGCATCACCCTTTGATAGACGGTGGAGATCATTTTAACCCGCATTTGACCTCTTCCTTCATTTAACGTTTCTCCAGATCAAGTCATGGACGGGGATTAGGACTAGGAGGGACCCACCTCTCCCACAACACCAAACACTAAAACCAACCAATCGCCGCCCACCGCGTGCCTGTATTCGTGATGCAAGACACTTGCTGTTTGCTGTTCCTGGCCCGGATAGCTGATCTTCCCGCCTCCCCCATTCTCCACCTCCATGACAGCAGAACAAAGGAAGGAATGGTTACGGGGGCCGTTAGTGAGGGAGAAGGGATCCCCACCACCCGTGGGACACCAGAAAAATCCACATGGCATTATCCGGGTCGTCTGATCGGCTGGCGTGGGGTCTTCAGTTGGGGACACGTGCTCCTTCCTTTCTTCTTTTTAACTTTGCTTCCATGCATGGATTTCTCCTCCCAGAGAGACCAAATAAAACAACACAAACAATGGGAATTGGAGTGCCACCAACCTCCTCCCTTCTTCCCATAGCCTAAAAATCCCAACTTTCCTCACTACTCACCCTCTAGCTACAATAACAGAGTGATTGGAAACAGGGCAGAGTTGGTGCTCAGATCTAAGGCAACAGATGAAATCTATCGTGGTTTCTTCTCAGATCGACCAAGAAATCAGAATTTGATAGATCTGATCGCCTTCTTGCTATCATCTTGAGCTCTTTGATTGTTTTTCTGGATCAAAATCTCATCTTGTCAGCTCCCCTATTCCCCCCCTTCTTCCAGTGGAGATGGAGAGAGATCAGCAGCTCAAGCATTGCTGCAAGGTTTGTAGGAAGAGCTTCCCCTGTGGGAGATCTTTGGGAGGCCACATGAGGTCCCACTTGGCACTGAACTCCCTGACCGAGGCCGAGGAGAGGCTGCAGAGCAGCAGGAGCTCCATTGGGGTGGGAGCTGGCTATGGCTTGAGGGAGAACCCAAAGAAGACTTGGCGGCTATCGGATTCTGGAGGTGATCGCTCCCCGAGGCAAGCCAAGCTCTGCAAGAAGTGTGGAAAAGTTTTCCCTTCTTGGAAGTCTCTCTTCGGGCACATGAGGTGCCATCAGGAGAAGTCCCACCACAACTTGGAGGAGGGAGAAGAGCAAGACAAAGAATTGGAGGAGCAGGAGGGTTCCTGGAGTGCAGGAGGCCAATCTGATAACGAGACATTGATTCCAAGGAGGAGAAGGAGATCGAGGCAAGTAGCATCGATCCCGGGCTCATTGTCACCGGTGTTGGAGTCCAAGAAGGAGCAAGAGAATGTGGCACTAAGCCTCATGATGCTGTCAAGCGACACTGGGTTCTGGAGTGGCATCAGCCCGGTTGCCGAGTCCTCTGATAAGAATTCAGTGGTATTGGAGGATTTAGGCTCTGAGGGGGATGAGATTGGGAAGGCAAAGAAGAGATCTGAATTCATTGCTTCAAGAAATGGGGATAAGGGAGATGGGCTAAAGAAGATGGAATCTGATGTTTCTAATGATGATGATAATGGTTTTGTTAAGGATGATGAGTTCAAGAAGCCAAAGGCTTATGCTTCCGACACCGACGAATTCGAGTACTCCTATGAGGCATCAAGGAAAGGCTCTCTCGAGAAGAAGGATCTGAATTGTGGTCTGGCTGAATTGGGGAGGAAGACTAGATTGATCAATGGCATTCGGTGGTTGGGAAGTATAGCAAATTAGGATCAAGGTCTGAGATTGGTGTTTCCAATGGTGAATTCAGTAAGGTTTCTTTGAAGAGAGGCCGATACGAATGCGCTACATGCAACAAGTTCTTCCCTTCTTACCAAGCTCTCGGAGGTCACCGAGCTAGCCACAAGAGGATCAAGGGCTGCTTTGCATCGAGGACTGAAGGCAGCGAGAACAGCTTGGAGACAGATGCTTCTATCGAACCAGCACAATTCGAAGAATCAATCCACAAGAATGTGGGCATTGATGCTAGCTCTGAAGCATCAAAGAAGGTCAAGAGTCATGAATGCCCAATCTGTGGCAAGGTTTTCTCATCAGGGCAAGCTTTGGGGGGTCACAAGAGGTCCCACTTGGTCGCGAGCTCCGATGGTGGAGGCCTCACTAATCAGGCTATTGTAATTCAGCAGCAGCCTCCGGGGCTGCTGGATTTGCTTGATCTGAATCTCCCAGCTCCCACTGATGAAGGTTCTAATAATACTGATGGGAATCTCAAGCTCAAGTCTTGGTGGGTTGGAAGAAACCACGAGCATGAGTCACTTTCGGACCTCATCTCGAACTGATGAAGATGCTGAAGAAGATGCAGAGAGTGTACATATTCATGAGATAATTGCTGCAGTTTTATTCAATTCATTCTTTTAGACATGCCAGCAAGACCATGGCTAACTTACCACTTATAGCTTCAAATGTTGAAGAGGTGAGCTCTTTTTTCCTTTCCTAATCCAAGAGTCCAAATCTCTGAGGAAATTTCAACTTTTGTTTCTTTTCTCTAACTTGGAATAAATGTTTGTTGAATTAGTAATGGTAGAAGAGCCAATCGAAGTGCTAAGGGAGTGGGGTGTTTTTTTATAGCAATTGAGATTACTTCGATGCTAGAATGTGTTTCCTCGAAGTGTCTCGTTGGTATCACTTTGGGTCATCATGATTCATAGTATATAGGTTAATGGAAGCATTAACCAAGCTGAGTGGCACTTGAGATCTCTTGTTCTTGTTCTTCTTTTTCTCACCGAAAATTAGCTTTTACATCCTTATTGGAGTTCATTTCCTTTTTTATTTAATTTTTGATTTGAGATGTTTTAAGAAGTCAGCAAGCAATGCATCTTTATTTATTGTTAACTTTGGGTCATTATGTCGATTTTCTCAACTCTTCCTCTTTCTGAATTCTGTAACTTCAGTGACTTGGTGCAGATACAGCAACATGAAGTGCATGGAGAAAAATTTTAGCATGCTCTCTGAATATTGCTTTGCCTCTTCTGAATCAAATCTAAGTAATGTTTGAGACTGACCCGATAAATCGGTGCTTAGAAATAGTTGCTAATTTGGGTGATACTTAATCGTCTTTGTGAGCTCTTGTAGCAATGTTCTTCTTCATGACCGCTTAGGCTTCATGAATCAAAAGGAAAAATAGAAGAGAAAGGCTAAGAAAGCCATCAACTACATTTAAAATTGTTCTTATCTTTGATACTCTTTAATCAATATTTTTAGTTAATGATGGACTAATAGCATTGGAGTGTTTTGTCGGACTTGTTGGAGGATAGGATACCAGCTCGACCGGAGCAATGGAGCTTTGCTTGCTTGGATTTGTATGATATTGAGGCTTAAATAATAATTTCTAGGTGTAGATGAACTGTGGGCAAATATGGGAGCATGCTGCCTTTGCCAACAGGCCATCCGCTGACCTGGGTTCATGGTTTCTGCAAGCTAGGTTGAAATGATTGGTTGTGAAATCTTTAGCAAACATGGTTAATGGCCTTTACCAAGAATATAGATATAAAATGGATGATGGCATGTGGCATCAAGTTGGTTGCTCATTTGTCCACCATAACATATGACAACCTATCTCACTCACCCATGTTGGTGTCCTTTCCTTTCTTGCTTTAGCCAAATAGGATAGTACTTATCTATGCTGTGAAAGGTTAATGCTTCTCATGCTCTCTCTCTCTCTCTCTCTCTTTTTTAGAGTCTGGAGTCCAGACAGCCCATCATCCTTGTGTTGCTCATGTCTTTTTCTTGCCTGCTTTTCTTAGACTAGTTGGCATTGGGAAGCACAAACTCTTTATGAGGAGACCTCTCTCACACAAAATATTTACATTATCTACACATCAAAGTTTAGTTTATATGATTCCACCAAAAATAGTTGGCAGCAGAATAGATTTTTTTCAGAAGCAATTTGTGCCATCCAGTAGTCTAAGAGTTGCCTTTTGGATGAGATTAGTGTAGATCCATGTAAGTTAAACAAATAAATATTCAAATCAAGGGACCCTGTTAAGTAGTATTCCATGTTGCATATGGTTTTTAGTTGGCATATATATGATATATTAATCTAGGCCATTTAGGAAGGTCTTTATATTAGTTTGAAATAGCGAAATGCTTAATCTTTGATTATAACGATTAAGCCAATGCATCAGACACAGAGAGCTTATATTCTTTTCACTAACATGAATACCTAAAATCATAAGGACTATTCTTGCACCACTCTACCCTTTGAGTGCAATAGGATGCCTTTATCAATCAGGCCAGTAGGTCCACAACTTGATTTGCTTCTCTTAATGCATGGAATCCACCATAGGGTTATAGTATTTAATTATACTTGGGCAAGCTCAGACAATAGAGAAAGTTTGGTAATGGTATAGCTCCTGCAGCACTTGTCTATCATTGCTTTGTTTGATTCTTTCATGTGGATTGCGTGTCGCATTAGAGGAATGTATGATTGGATGCTGATGTAAACATGTGAGCCATGCTTGACATGACCAAGGAGAAGAATATGCTGAGTTAGTCGCTTGATTGGATAGCATATGAACAATGAAAGCTTTATAATTAAAACAGTTGATTTTCTTCCACTGAAGATAAGTGCTAAACTTGTGGATAGCTCTCAATAATTTTGGAAGATAAGTGCTAAAGTAGCATGTAAAGGCTTGCATCTAATATTTGAGGGGCCATATCTTTAGATGTCAAGAAAGCAAAGTCAGGTTGCATGTTCTGTATTACCAGAAATATAAAATTTATCAATCAAGAGAGGTTATGTTTTAAACTTTTCTAACTTTTAATTACATAATCTCTAAATTAGGTAATCATCTGATGTGTGGGTAATTTCAATAGGATGCTGAAACCAGAAAAGAGATTGAAAAGGTTCATTTCAAGCGAAAACAACCTTCCTAAGATCCCCTTCAAGTGATCAACCTTCCTAACTATCCAAAGAAGAATACTATTAGATTTGAGGATCTTCTTTTATTCATACTCATACACATTGACATGCATAGTTTACAGAAATAAATATCTCTTAGTAACCACCCATACATAAAAAATAAAAAAAAAAAATTAAGAAAACGAAAATAACATAACTACATGTAAGTACCTGATAATCCCAAATTTTGATAACTAATTTTTAATATAATAACTATAGGTTGGATGAGTACACAACATCATCACATTCCTAGAGATGTGTCTCCAATATTCTAGCTAGCACTATTCCTTTCATTAGGTACATGTGGTTTTATATGAGGAAGCCTACTTAATAATATATAAGGCCAAATTATTTCTTAAGCACTTATGGCCAAATTATTTTTTATCAGTTGTCCTTACCCCAAGCTTTCCATTGATGAGATAAAGTTGGCTTACATGTGATAAACGCGATGCAGTGCAGCCCTGATGTTGCTTGTAGTGCATCAGAATCATGGTAGCATAAATTTAGTTGTATTCAGAAATCATCCCAAATAAAATTGGATAAGTTGCTAAATATACGAACAATTTAAAATACAATGGTGGACACATCCTCTTGGGAGACTTGAATTTATACATGATTGTTGTATCATCAATGATCGATTAAATTTATCGCATTGAGGCTCATACCTAGCTTCCTCAAATATCAGGTTTAGAAGTTTTTTGTCTCAAGCTAGCCGACAACCTAACTTTGCTCTTGCCTGAGGTCATTGAGTTTGAGAAAGGATGATGCAAGTGGGTTGCATAGGCAAGGAATCTCAACATTCTCTACTGGAAATTGATGTATTAGGGCTGAAAGATTGGCCCACTAGATTTTCTGCAAGTAATGTATATATGCGTGTCTCCAAAACTTGGATATAGGGTACGCATGACCAATGCCTATTTGTTTGGCAACCAACTATTTAGGTGGGCTCATGATTTCCTTTTGCCCCAACTTTGCTTTGGGAAGTCACAGTTCTCAGTTGAGATGTTCCAAAGTTACACTCACAAAAAAGAGTATGTTACAAAGTTACAATCAAAAAAAGGGATGTTGCAAGGTTCTGTAATCTTTGCAACACCTTTGTGTTGATTATATTAGGTGATTATAGTAGGTGACTTCTCTTGGAGAGCATGAGGACCACTAGTAAATGGGAAACTGAACAGATTTGTTCCTATATGTAATTTAAAAACAGTGTTGTCAGTGGTCATAAACTTGCTAAGTGTGTTGGGCAAATTTTGTGTTTCATTTAATTGTTCACATGTGAACTTGAATTGCCATGTTCATGGGCACATCCTATTTTGCTTTGATGCCAATGGAATAATTTGCTGACCAAGGAAATAGTTGTCTACTTGGCATCTCTCTCTCTCTCTCTCTCTCTCTGCCTATCTATTGCTCTATCTCTCATGCAAATGTAGAAGCATTGCATATGGATAATATTATTATGGATAACATTTCTCAAAGAGTTGGAGGGATTTTTCTTTGTCATTTAGATAAAACATTACAATGTCACAGAAACTAGGCTACAGCCCAATTGTTGCACCCTTTGTCCTTTTTGATGGCGTATCAATGTTGAACTCTTGGCATGGCCTTGACAAGTCGAAGCGCATGCCGACGCATGCTGAAAGCAAACACCTTTGTCCCCTTTGTTAGATGATCTTTTTGAACCTTGAAGGTTTCCCCCATCATTTTCTTAAACAAAACCGTTACAATGTTACAGACGGACTTGCAAACAATTAACTACGTAACAATTTACTATTATGTGATTATGTTGCTATTAATATTGATATCATGTATAATTTTAGATATGGTATTCTCTCGTGATAAGATGGTAATTTTCAAACAATTATATCATATTCCTGTATCATTAGATGTCATCAATATATAACATTTTAATATAAACTACTGTATCTACTTTTAAATATTATAATATCATTGTAATAATACAGATGACCATAATGCATGATTTGTGATATTAAGAAATATAGTCATGATATTATGTTAATAAAATAGTTCAAAAATAATATAATACTTGTATTATGATAAATAAATCCATATTTTAAATTAATAATATGACTGAATAACAATGTTATATTATACTCTTGTATATGGGTTGATATCTCATACTGATAATTTAAAATATTACATACTATACTAAAATATAAAATAAAAATGAATTATAATAGTTATACTAATATATTATTATGTGCTATAAAATTACTAAAGAGAGTTATTCTACTCTTAGTTACATTGGCCGAATTGTTTCATCTTGTCACCGGAAAGCTGGTGGTCCTTCTCTTTAATCCTAATCAGGTCTTTGGCTCTCACAGCTCTCTTTGTCTTGATTGTAGTTTGTCATCAATTCATCCCTCACTCTCATGCGTCGCAATTTGATGGTAGCCCATCAGCATTCCTCATGGCTTGGTCTACTATTGTGATAGAAAGAAGGCGTTGAATCTCTTTTATACTTTGATGCGGAAATATTATAATATAAGTTCTAACCATACTTCGAAACTATTAGATAATTAAGTTATAATAAAAAAAATGGGAATTAGAATCATATGCAGCTCTATTTACATAATATATTCTTTATTACATGCAATCAAGGGTCTTGATTTTAAAATAGGATTTTTTGTGTACATATTCTCCTAAATATTATAATTTACATGAATATCCTTTCCAAACTGATATTTACATATATATCTTTATAAAAAAAATTATTTTATAAATATATCTTTCTCTTTCTTTTTTTTATATATAAAGGTATATATACAGATAGTAGCTTTGCGAAGGTATTCATGTAATTTCACATATTTAGAAAGATTTATATGCAAAAAAAATTAATTTTATTTTTATCTATTTCAACTTGTTCAAATATCTAGATTAATCTCATACTCGCTTCTTAACACTTTTTGTAAAAATATTGCTTAGAAAAAGATAATATACCCCCTCGTTCTCTTGAAAAAATGAATAAATAAAATTATTCATGGATCTGATTCAAGCTTTATTTTCTAAGTTCATCATGCACATATCAACGTTCCACTCATTAGCTACCTCAAGGTATAAAAAATAAAAACTAAACTCAATGGGCTTTGGCTAATTTCGAAGCTTGCTTGACCACACGAGAGGTAGGCTAAGCTTTGGTCAATCTCAAACAAACACCTAGCTCGTTAGAACAAATTGATCATAAATTTGTTTATACCAGTTGCAAACTTGCAATTGTTGATGTTATATTTATGAGCCATCATAAAAATTTATAAAAAAATCAAAAGTGCCAAATGGGAGTTTGTTGCAGTTAAAATCTGAGTTGGAGAGATTTAACGAGCTCCAATCAGAGAAATCGAATGAGCTTTGAGCTAGAAAAATTAGATGACTTGGTGAATGATGAATGATCGACCATGGTTTGGCTCACATAAAGAGATCTGCTAAAATTCTTCATCCAAATCTAGTCATAATCTTCCTTATTGGCTAGTCAGAAAAGGTTTAGATTTTTTTTGGCTCAAGTATCTATACCGGCAATCTTCTTATCTTTCTAATGACTTGGCTTTGATTGCTAAATTAAAAAATAAACTTATTATTAGTTAAAAAAATTGAAGCTGCAAAGAAAATTGGCTTAAAATATTCAACATAAGGTATGACCTTCTACCATATAGCCGTAGAGGTTGTTAGTAAGTCTAAATGGTTTTGAAGCGCTTTAATGATTTTTTACTTAAGGGTGGTTGATGTTGTTTTTCCATCCATGAGCACAATAGTAGCAATGAATCTTGATCATTATACTCTGTTGTATGCCTTTAAGAGATTTCAATCCTCTTCTGTATTCTAATATATACCCTCTTATATGCATCGATAATAATAAATATTAGAATAATTATAGGAACACCTCATCACTTTCAGTCTAATTTCATTTACATTCACTCGACTTTAAAAAAATATCAAATTAGTCCTTCAAATTTTTGAAATGTTACAAAATAGTCCTACCATTTACTTTCGTTAATGGAATAATATTATGTGACAATTATATGATACTATTATTTTATAAAATAATAAAAATATCCTTATCTCTACTTTTTTCTTCCGTCCTCTCTGATTGATCTCCTTCTTGTCCGCCACCGACGTCCCTCTTTCTCGCTCCTTCTTCTCCCTCCTCTTCTTCCTTCTCACCTACTTCTCCTCCATGGCAGCTCCCTCCACCTCTATCCATTCTTTACTGATAATCCCTTTTCCCCCTCCTTCCTTTCCTCCTGATCCACTTTTACTCCTCCAAATTCTTTTATGAGCTTTTTTCTTCCATGGTGGCTCCCTCCATCTCCAACTATTCTTTGTCAATGACTCCTCCATCCCCCTCCTCTTCTTCATCCTCATTCATTTTTCCTCCTCATCCTCCTCCTCCTCTAAGCTATCTATGAGCCTTCTCCTTCCACGGCAGCCCCTTCTACCACCACCACTTCTTGTCGACAACCCATCATTCTCTTTTCTTTTCCTCCTCACCCTCTTCTTCTCCTTCTCATCTATATCCTTTAAAGCTGCCAATAAGCCTTCCCCCTCTATGGTGGTTCACTTTATCTTTATCCATTTCTTATGATGATCCCTCCCTTTTCCTCTCTTTCCTCCTAACCTACTTCTCCTCCTTTTCATCTTTTTTCTTCAAGCCCACCCATAAGCCTTACTCTTCCATGGCGATCTCCTCCACCTCCATTCTTTCTCGTCGACAACTCATACTTCCCCCTCTCCTTTCTCCTCACTAGAGTTAATCACGGGCAGGGCCATGGGCCTAAACACTAGTCATTTTTAATCGGGCTTCAGGTCAGGCCTATGTAAACTTTGACATTCTCTGGGCCCAAGGTCGGCCCATGATCAGGTCAACTCCTCACCCTCTTCTTATCTTTGTTATCCACTTCCTTTAAAGCCGACCATGAGCCCTCTTCCTCCATGGTGGTTCTCTCTACCTCCACATATTCCTTGTCGGTGGCTCATTCCCCCTCCTCTTTTTTCTCCTCATCCCCTTCTCCTTCTCCTTCAATCCCACCCATGAGATCTTCAACGTTGTTCTCCCCCTCTATGCCAACCTCCATGATCCCACCCTCCTCTATGGTTGTTTCCTTCATCTCCATCTCTTTTTCATCAGTGATCCTTTTCATATGAGTGAGAGACATTTTTATCCATTGAGAAAAAAAGCTAACACAATTTATTAGTAAGTGAATAACATGATCATTTTAGAATATTTTAAAAATTTGAAGGATTAGTTTTATACTTTTTAAAATCAAGAAGATATAAATAAAATTTGACTAAAATTGAGGGGATGTTCCTATAATTTATCCTAAATATTACAAGTTAATTTTTAATAAAATAAAATATAATAGTTATTATAAAAAAATAAATAAAATAAAATAATCTCATAATTAATGAAAGAATTTTTAAAACTCTCTTTGTTATATAATCATTGAATCTATTTTATTCTTAAGCAATATTTTTATAAAAAATATTTTTTTTGATATGACGATACATTCATACTATTCTAGTATGAACACAACAAAAAATATCAAGAAATAAAACATCATAGAAATCATATGGTATAGTGGATATGTCAGTCCAAATCACATCATCTGAGTGCTCTGTCACAAAAAAGACAACCTAGTCTGCTGCAGTGTTAGTCTCCCTATAGATATGCTTGGCACATATGACAGCAGCCCACCTTAGTAGCATCATGATATCCCTCGGAAGCAGATGAACATCATCATCTGTACCTTGCATCTGAATCCATCTAGCCACTATGTATAAGAATAATTAAAGTATTTAAATAAGTTGCAATAGATAAAAATAAAATTAAAATTTTTTGTATGTAAATTTTTTAAAATATGTAAAATTACATAAATATCCTCGTAAAAAAATATTATTTATATATATATCCTTATAAATATTTTTTTTTCCATGCTCATCCATTAAGGATACATTAGCCATTAAATTAGAAATTGATAATTTCTTAACCGCATTAGATGGTGTGGATACATATGTAAGAGAAAAGAAAAATGAAAGATATATAGATGTTTTATAAAGGTATGCATGTAAATATTAGTTTTGGAAGAGTATTCAAGCAACTTATAATACTTACGAGGGTATGTATGTGAAAAATCCTTTAAAATAAGGTGTATAAGACTAGCATATCATTTGAAAAGAGATCTAGCATGAGACAGTAACTCAATATGAATCGTATGTGTATGTATAAATATTTCAGAAAAATGAACAGCTGTTTTCCCAATGCCCATTTTTTGTCTCCCATCTATTCTAAAGTGTCCTGATTTTGATAAACATTAATAGACCTAATATAATTCCAAGGAACTTTATACATATTACAAAAAAATAGATTCCACCAACTTCTTTCTTGATGGTTTAGACCAACAAGTATGAGTTGGTTTTGGTTCCAATCAATCAAATCTTAGATCTAGGCAGACCCATTTGTAATTCATGACGATATGACATTGAAGACTTTTGGCCATGACATTAATTTCTACCAAGTCCAAAATACTGGAATATAGAAAGAGATTGGGGTTGTATCATTTGTCCAAAAGAGTGATTGATTTTTTTCTTGAGGTCAACCATTGAATCCTATTTTATACAACTTTCCAAGCCTTTCAAACTCTCACTTCCATTTGTTAGCATAGATCATGAGATAGATGCTGTGTTTTTAAGCTGTGCAAAGCACGATCTAATAGTTCACACCGCAAAAAAATATCTATTATTTTTTTTTGCACGAAAGATACAATCCACACCCATAGAAACATTGGCACCATTAATAATTTTATGGCCGACCGCCATTAACATCTTTTGTTCATAATGCCATTAAAGAGTCTAAATGCTAATCCGAAGCTAAAAACAAACTGCACAATGGGGCTATAAATCAGATCCAAAGTCACTCTTCCAACGCATGTTGGCACCTCAACATTTGCACCAAGGGCTAAGAGACTACAGATATGTCCGCCACTGCCATAAACCCTAAAGAAGGTAAAAAGCAAAAGAAAAAAGGATTTGCAAGTCCAAAGAAAAGCCTAGAAAAGAACTTAGTCCCCATTAAGGTGGCCTAAAAGTAGTTTTAATTAAGTTTAGTTAGGCTAGACTCCTACAATAATCAGCATACAGTATACACAGATTGGTCCTGGTGCAAAAATAAACTTGATGATTCCTCTTGTATATACTGAGCAAATGATTTGGTCTAATTTTGACCACCATGACCTTGCTTTGGTTGCCTAACTTCACAAATTGGAGAAACAAAAGAGTCGAATTTAAACAAAAGAAGAGTCATATTTAAAACAAAAGAAATGAAGTTTTAGCTCTAATATATAACTTAAGGATGCTTTTGATGTGATTAGGAGTTGAGAAAAAAAGCTGTCTGGAAGCATTATGCTCCACATGGTTGAGATATGAGCTCCAAGATAGCACACATTTCTCTCTTCCCTCAAAAAAAAAAAAGAAAAAGAGAGTAGCGCAACAAATAAATCATTGCTTGCTATCTAATTAGATTCATCTTAGTAGGTGCTAATAACATGCACTACATGGCATCTATCATTTACATGCGCATAAGTGTTATAAGAGGATTAATGCAAATTAGTCATCTAATTATTTTTTTAAGTCACCAATTCTACATGGCAGTTGGAAATTGATGCGGTGCACAAGAGATAGGTTGGGTCATATGTGAAGCAGGTACCATTCTATCAATCATCGATTGCTACTAGAGCTAATGAATTGCAAATTGATATGCTGGATGATCTATAGCAATTTTCTCATCCTAATAACAAATATCAACTATTATAATGAGCATTATTTTAAATTTAGATAATCCTACTCCATGCAAATCTTGAACTAACAATAATCATAATCATGATTATAATAGCCAATAATGGTTTCGATGTTACGTCCATTACAATGATAGTGAGACATTATTTATCTAAGCCTTAATAGTAGGGTCTGCCATTATCACACCAGTCTCTTATTATAGGATTTTGAATTTTGAATTTTGGGTGTCTAATAGCGGTGCTCTCTAGTTGGGTCTAGGCTTTATTAAACCCTATACCATGCCTTTTGAGGTTTTTGGTCTCGTTTTTCTTCCAAATTGGTCCATTGAAGGACCAAGCCGGGTCTAGGTTCGGATGATAAATATGTGTATCGGGTTCGGGTCGGTGTCGAAGTATCAATTGGATATCACATGGTATATCAAATTTAGGTCGGTTGGAGATTAGGTCCAAGTATCTATACTTTGGAGGTTTATAAGCATCCAAAACATGGTATAAAAATTAAATCATGAACAAAAGCCATTTGAAGTTAACTATATAAAAATAGTGGGTACAATTGAAAAGATACACCTTACTTAAATTGGGTATGCATACTAAAATATGTTCTAACCTGTGATTATTTTTTATTTCTTCAATTGGAGGATATATAAACAAACCTAATATATATATATATATTTTTTTTTTTTTTTTTTATATATGCTTATGCAAATAGATGTACTATTTATATATATATACATATGCATGTGACAAACTGGATAACTACAATCCTTGTTGGATATAAAAACCTTAAAAGCCGATCTAATGGTAGATTTTGTTGATGCTTTGAAGGAAATTGAAAAACTCAAAATTTCTTTCAATCAATTTTCAACTTTTTATTTAGTCCCATATTGGACAGGAGAAAACTTGAGAAGGATTCATAATGAAAATATTTTCTTGAGCTTTTTTAAAAAATTTAGTAGTTTTGGGCCACATCATAGATGCATACGCAGCTTGGCCCAGCATGATGGGGCCCATATTTTATTTTTTCTATTTATTTTTTTTAATGAATATTATCATTTTTTTATTTATTTGAGGATAAATATCATATTTTAATGTTGCTTAATGTTAACCGTTGGATTAATGTTTCTGTTGGTTTTCTATCCGTTAGTCAATTAAATACGTGTTTAATATTTTGACCATTGGATTGCCAAATGGCTACCTCTTGGAGCTATAAATTGGGCCCTTGGTAGAAGTTAGAATATGCAAGAAAAACTTGCTCTTTTCTCTCCTAATCTCTTCTTTTATTCTTCTAAATTATCTTCTTCGTGCTTAATCTTCTTCTTCCAAATTCTTTCTTAAGCTATTTCTTTTTTCTTCATTTTACCTGTTGGGTCGAAGCTCTATCATCCTCTCCATAGTCGTGCCCATAATAGAGATTTTTTATTGTATTTTGGGATGAAGTTTTAAGATTGATCCTGTGATACCTGGTCCTAAAACCCCTATACCCTTGCACGAATCTTAAGATATGAAAAAGAAAAAACAAAAAGAAAGAAACAAAGAAAAAAAAAAGCAAAAAAAAAAATATTGAAGACTCCCAGTGGGATTCTTCTTCCATTCGGATTCATCGGAGAGGAAACTGATTCCGAAGAGGATTCTGCCTCCCCTCTCTATAAAACTCCCCTCTCCCTTCTAAGCAAACCACGATGAGCACCGGCCTTCGTCCCTCTTCTTTCTCTTTGAGTTCTTCCCGTTGAAGCCGCAGATACCATCTTCATGCCTATCAAAAATCGGAGGCGAAGACCCACCGAACAACTCGAGGTAAGTCCGATCCCTTTTCTTCTCTTTCTTCTCCTCTTTTCCATGCCATTGCACACGACCGCCGACCGTCAGGTTCATCGGAAAAGCCACCAAAGAAGAAGACCCTGTTTTTCCATATTTTTTTAAAACTTTTGATTTTCTTTTGTTAGCCGGCCACTTGTCACCGACCATCCCTTGCTTCACCACTGCCAGCCCCTACATTGCCGTCGGACTCTCAGCCGTAGGTCATCAGCCTTTGTTCCCTTGATCGATCAAAAAAAGAAGAAAGGAAAGGGAAAGAAGAAGAAGAAGAAAAAAGAAAAGAAAAAAAAAAAGAGAAAATGCTTTCTCTCTTTTATCTTTCTCCTCTAAGATTTTCTCTCTCTATCCTCTCTCTTTTTTGTCTATTTGACCTACGGATCCTACTATGAGTCTGATATGACCTTTTCAGAGAAATTCGGATTCGCTTTAATATCTGTGCAGTTTGTTAATCCAAGTCTGGCCCTTACCATATATTTATAGATCTAATCACCGTCAATCCCTATGAAGTTATTATGACATAATGTTAGATGATTTTGATCATAGATTATTTTTTTGAGAAATATGAAGATTCTCTCTTTATTTTTTCACTCTTTACCCATTTTCTCTCTCTAAGAATACCTATGGATCCCTATCGAGCCATGTCTTCCTCTTTTAAGAACCTATGTTGACTCTGACAAGATGACTTGAAACTGTTTTGATATTTATGCTATATGTCAAACCCATGCCAGGCCTATCTAGTATCTTTGAAACTTACTATTGATGTACTAACTTTTTGTGGGCTGCTTTCTTCGTACTTTGGCTACGTCGATGTATCGTTCCATGCAACAAAGGTGACTACATTGACCCAAGGTTATTCTACATTGTAGCGTGGATTGGCCCTGATACAGCTAAGCCATAGGAGATATCTGTTGATCGATCTTGATCTTGATTCAATTCATGCTCCATGATTTCTTGATTGAGTCGCTTAAATTTGATTCTCAGCTAGGAGGTCCTGAATTGTTCTGATGTCCGAACAGTTTGTTGGACCGACTATTTAGTCAACAGTCCTCTTTTCTTATTATTTAATTCTACTTAATTCATTGAATAAGTATTAATTATATTTTTAATTTTTTTATAAGATTATCTGATTATTCTAATGAAGTTTAAAGATCTAAGGCGATCGAAGTTAGTGAATCTTATGCTCTTTATTTATTTTTAAATAAATATATTTTTTATGTAAAAATTGTTGTTGATGAAATCATATTTTTCATAAAATAAAGATCAGCATATGTGATATAAAAAAATATATTTTATTATATGATCATTGATTCCATGATTATATTTTATGAAAGTAGCATATTTATAAAGTATGAATTTTATTATTTTTTATTTATGTATATGTATGTTTTAAGAAAAAGATATAAGGATTTCAAAGGCTCTTAGATAGCTATGAACGAATCTGTTTAGGAAGGTCGATATTCGGAGCTAGCATCCACACAAAATATGATCCCGCCAATGGGTATAAAGTTGGCACACGAAATAAAAACTCTATCGATTAAGAAACATGCACTGTCACAGGTATAATAGTGACCTTAGTATGAATATCTGTAAGCAATATTTTCAAACATGATACGAATGCATGACAAGAATGATTTATAATTTATGTTTATGAAATATTCATGATTTATGCAAGCATGATTTGATTTATAACTTATTTTATTATATGCTCTATGAAATATTTATTTTTATAATATTTTTATTTTTTAAATATTACATTATCATAAAAAATTTATGCTTGATCCGATAAGAAAGTACAGGTTCTACTTACTGAGCTAGTATAGTTCACATCCTTTTATTTTTTTTTTTTTTATAAAAAAAAATATTATTACCGACGAAGGATTTAAGCTTGAGGATCTACATAGCAAGCTTGAAAATTTTATAGTAAAAGTTTAGTTTATTTTATAATCATGGACTTATAGTTATCTATTTATGAATGTTGATATTTGGGTTGGTACTTGCTTTTGAATTTAGATGCTCCAAACCAATATTGATTTAATTATTTGATGAATAATAAAATTAAATTTTTTATTATATTTTATTCATGAAGATTTTAGTTGATTATGATTGATTGGCTTCGTATTATCATGGCTGTATCCCTCAGTAGTATAGCCGTATTATGACCCAAATTTGGGGTGTGACAGATCCCGCATGAGGGTCGGGAATTGCCTTAAAATAATGCACCATATGCCTCCGTATAATTTCACTAATTTCCTATAAGATTTTAATTTATTTTAATATTTATTTGATAATATAATCCAGTTTTTAGTTTGATTGAATCATAATTAGCTGTCATGGAAAATAAATTTATATTATGTATTCCTGACAGATTTGACTTTGATTCCACGCCTAACCTATTCATTTATCGAGTTCCGGTTGAGTCTAGCCAAAGTCAAGTTTGTGTCAACTACTGGGCTAGTGGGCCGAATGATAGTCCATTTCCAATCTCTCACGAACAAATCCTCTGGCGCACAGTAAAGGATGTTGCATGAGGTGGACTTGCTATTTTGTTATATTTCCTCTAAAGCCATCTTAAAGAGGAAATCCAAAAGGCAAATGATGATGAGACTCCTACTACTAACAGAGTCTATCAATCCCATTAAAAAAATGAAAAAGAAAAAAATTGCAGATGTGATGAGAGTATGTCCATCCGCATCCTCTCTTCTTTCTTGTCAAGTCTCTCTCCATCCATCTTCTTCCTTGTAAGCTATCTCTTTCATTTGTGATGCCTTCTTTATCTTTCTCGAGTCTTTTTCTCCTCCAAATTTCTATTTATTCTAGGATCAAATAAGTTTATAATATATATGAAAAAGACAATGATTATGTATCATCGGATCCTATATTTATATATTACACAATATCTTGAAAACTAAGCATCAATTTAAAGATATGTGTTGGGATGTTGAATCAATATTTTATTAGGTGTATTTCATCTATCTATGTAATGTGTATTAGTAAATATCATTTTCTAAAAATTATATATTAATTTTATTCAGAGATATGTATTGAGATACTAAAGAACTATTTTGCTATATATGTATTGTCTAACCATGTAATATGTACTGATGAATATCATATTTAAGAAAACATGTATCAATTTATTTAGAAGATATATTAGGTTATTATTATGTGCATATTAAATAAGCTTACATATATTTTAAAAAATTGATGAGTATGTCCTTCTACGAAGTCTGAGAGTGAGGCTAATTTATAGAAGGGTGGGTAGTTAGCCGTGAGAAGCGAGCAGTGGTCCTTGGTTGGACCCCTTCTTAGATACAATCCACTAAAGTATTGATGAGGGGTCGACCTATGCCTGGGGGTGGGGGGGGTGGAGGATGGCGTATGTCGCTTGCTAGATCTAACTTTTCAAGAACAGCTTAACCTTCGAGTAGATGTGGTACCCATTCATCGGGTGCTGAAGAGAGTCTTCTGTTTGGTCACAAAGTACAATCACTTCGATGTTATCGGTCCTTTCCTTAACGCTTCTGATTTCTATGGCTCACATGCTGTTCTTACAGTGATTTAAAGGATTATCTTCAGTTTCTGAAGGCCCCCTCCTCGGAGTTTGTCAAAATAAATTTTAACGGTAGCGTCAGAGATAGCAAGGATGGTGCTGGCTATATCATCTAAGAATTGAATATCAGATTGCTGACGATGGGGTTTCACATTTTTTTGAGTTTTCCATTCTGAGAGTTGAGCTTCGCTCCATTTGGATGGACATTATCTGCATCTGACAAGAGCTATGAACAGAGAGAATCATCATTGAGAAAACTCTGCCATCATGATAGACTAGATTCGGGACGACATGATGCAGTTAGAGACCCACCTGCTCTTTCATGACATCCAGACCTGTCTTCGTCACTTTGTTATAGTATTACTCAGCATATCTTTCGGAAGGTGAACAACGTCACTAATTAGATCATCTCTTATATAGTTAAGCACATAATAATGGATTTGGTGTCATAATCGACTTGTCTGTGAGTCTTGTAGGATACTTTGTTTTTGGATCTTTTAGGATGTTCTCATGCTAGATTGATGTGAACACCTATTTGTATCAAAAAAAAAAAATCATGAATATATATGATCTGCCATATGCTATGTATCGATGAACCAAAAAATTATACATCAATTTACTTGAAAGTATGTATTAGGATGGCATATAACTTTTTTGCTCGATATATAGCATCTAAATTTGTACTATATATATTAATGAACACCTTATGCTGAAAATTATGTATGGAGTTATATAAAGATATATACTAGGACACTAGGTAATTATTTTGTGAGATATATATCATCTCATCCTATTGTATGTATCAATGAATATTATATTTTGAAATATATTTATTTATTTAAGATATATATTAGAATATTGGATGTACAACATGTGTTCAGAATGTCTTCACAAAGAAAAATATTTGCATCTTATCAAAAAAAAACGAAAAAAGAAAAATATATGCAGAAGGAGAAAATGTTCGTCAAACAAAAGCCTCGTAAAAAGGAAGAGAGAATGCGAACCGATGGCGTCTTTTTATATGCGTCTTTTTATGCATTAATAGAAGGAATTCTATCCGATTTAACTTTTGGAATTTTAAGAGATGGGTGCCAGATGAAACGTGGCCATCGGAGAATTCTTGTTCATTTCTTTGAAAGCCATTGCAACGCCCCAACGTTTTATTAGGACACGACCTTCCTCTCCCTCTGAATGCCCTCCGATGGATTACGACAGTAGTTGGGGGGAACCCCAGGCGGCGCCGCCCCCGGTGCACCACCACCTCTACTACGCACCGCCGCCGCCGCACCTCCACCACCCTGACGTGATCCAGCACCACCAGCAATCCCAGCCCTCATCCTCCACCGCAGCCTATTACTACCCCAACCCTAACCATTACCCCGCCCCCCGCCACGACGCTCCCCTCCCCTCCTCTGCCCGTGCCGGAGCCCTCCGACAGCCGGCGGTGGAACCCTACGCCCTTCGCCCTCACGCTAATCACGGGGGCTACGATGGACTCCATGCCGTGCCTTATTCGTACCCGGGGGCGGTCCCACCGGCGGCGGCTGCTGGGGTTGGTGCCCCATCGGCATATTACTACGGTGGTGGAGGCGAGGACCCGCATAGCCTTGCGGTGAAGGTGGCGGTTCGGCAGTATGGGGTCGATCCCCACAGCTACGGACCGGTGAGTCTTTCTATCCACTTCCCATTTTTGAAGAATATCAAAACTCTTTTCTTCTCTTGAGATTTTATTGTTTGTTACTAAGGGTATAATGCGTTTTCGGTTTAGTGTTTGCGGAACTTGTGATTCTTGTAGCGACTGCATGGAATGGGTTAGATTTAGTTACTGAATCACTTTATGGCCCATGTTGCATGAATCACCTTTAGATCATAGTTGGAGTTAAGACGAACACTAATTGCTTGTAGTTGGGACGAAATTGGAAAATTATATGTATATCAAATGTAAGTTGCGGGAAGAAAGATGTATTTGGTGCTTTCAGCGGGACAAATGTTAAAGTGATTGACAAAATCTTCTAGCTGTCGGACGATGAGATATGTTGGGTTTAGAAGATCCATGACAGGATCCCAAAGAGGACGAAAAATGCATATACAAGAGATTTGTGTTGCTTGGGGTTACTTATCATTTTTGCATTATAGATCATGATCATAATTCATAAATTGTAGAGTTGAGGAAGTATTAACATACTCGATTTATATTGTCGTCTTCCATTTAAAAATTAAGACATTGTAATATTGCTTGAAAAATAAATCATTCTATTAGGTGGTTGTAAATTGAAATTTTTTAACTCAGGGAAGACTCAATAACCGGTTGTCAGCTTCTTATAAATTGGAGGCTTTGCCAAATGGTCAAAGACTTGATGTTTCCTTAAGCATGCATCATGAGGAAGTAATGGACTTATTTATTCTAATTTACTATTATAGGCAGTTACCCTTTAGACATCATTCTCTACATCTTTAACATTTTGATATGTTGCTAATGTTGGATCTCTCATTTGTAAAGATCCTGAAAGACGGTCTAGTCTTGTAAAACAGTAGTCACCTGTTGTGAAACAAAAGCACCATCTTTTATAATTGACTTGAAAGTGTAAGAAACTCTGTGACTCTACTATTGTCTTGTAATCACTTCATCGCTTTCCAAAATTGCCTTTGCAGTGTTACTTGGACGCTTGACAAAGGTGTCAACTGTCCAATCTACAATAGTTGGGCATTGGAAACTTAAAAAAATTGGACAATGAGGACATGTGCATGTTACGGTGCCAATCTTAGAAGCAAGAAGCGTGTATTAGGTTAATATACTCAGTTTAGTAACTTTATAGAATATCAAATCCACACCTCCTTCCTAAGTGCTTTCTAACAAGGTCTACAATCTGGGTACAAAGTGCCTTACTGGTATATTACCGATATAGTATGATGCCGTCAGTATGGTATAGTTGTGTTCCATACCAAGGCAAATTTCAGACCCTTTTGTCTCCTTTTTATCATGGTTTTGGGTGGTATACATCAGGTACTGAGAAGAATCAGGCAGTTCCACTTGGTTCAAATTGGCTTAGATCAATATGGATCAGTTCCAATACCAAACTGGCAAACTGATCCAGTTCCACACTGGTTCAGTACGGCATGCCCAAAACCGAGCGAAGCAAGTAAGGTATCCATTTGCATGCACCTGCACATTTAATTGCTTCTACGCCCACTCTTCCTTGCATAACTAAGCTGCAATTATATACGGCTTTGTGTATAGTGAATAATTTATTGGGTCAAGTGCTTTTAACTTGATAGAATTGATGAGATTTTTGTCAAATGTTATGTTATACTCAAACAGTTCTAGGTATAAATGCCAAAAGTTGACACGTAACAGTGATGACATTATACTTTATCAATTTGTAGTGTCAAGGAGTTCATGAAACATTCAAATGTCCAGATATGTCAAAAACTGAAATTTTGAAGTGTTCAAGATCTCAGGTAACATTGGTGAATACACATAGCAGTATTTAAATTTTGAATGTAATTTCTCTATTGAACGATTGCATGGACCATGAATAATTTTATAGTGTGAACTGTGAAGCTATTTGAAAGTATCATTTATTATGACTCACTTCCCTCCTTTTTCATCATGTGCATTTCACATGAGGTTTCTGTCTTGGCAGAGACCTCAACTGAGATATCTGTTACCCCTGCTAATGTAAACTAATAAACATCATGACATATTGGCTGGTACAATTTTAATATTTCATTCGAATTTTTTAATGTTAATTTATAATTTTAAATGGTTTTTATTATGTATAACATTAATACCGTAAAATGGTTGTTCATGTTGGTGTTACTACATTGGCTGATAAATCAATATTTTGACTCCTATATATTGACTAAGATATCAGGTTATCTTGGTTCCTTCCATATCTTCCCGGCCTTCCATCTCGTCAAGACAAATCAAGAGTTGGTTCATTGAAATACTGGCCATCCAAGAGATGGCTGAGATATTAAGATTTAGCAACCTTAATTTTTTTTGTGCCACTTATTATACTAAAACTAATGCCAACATTCTATGTTGCAAGAAGAATTGTTAAATGTTTGTTCTTTTCTGCTATCTATCCTTTTGCATGAAGAAAAGGGAAAATAAGAAATGAACTGAAAAGATCTACCTTTGTACTGTATTCAAATGCATGCATCTGTCTTTTTTTAGCAAGAACCTCCTTAAAGTGAGCTAAGAGCCTTTTAGTGACTTTATTGTTGTGATGGTTGCCTTGCATGTTATGGCATCCTTGTTACTTTGCAAGTTCTAGGATCCATGATATTTTGCTGTTGTTTTTATCAAGATCATCTATAACAATTGTGCCTAAATGCCTTGTTGATCCACTTATTTTTTGGAAAGAAATTTGCAGTCCGAGTCCCTTAGATCCCTAAAAGCATTTCATTATCCCATAACCAGGTTGAGAACAGCCATCTAGTCTCCAAAATAGTCTAACACCTTATGGAGTGCTAAAAGGACCAAGTTGACATACTTGGACATTTTTTTTATGCACCATGAAGATGTCTTCATTTTCAGCAGCATAATGTAATGTGGGTGTTAGAGTGTTATTGTATTTATGGTATTAGATGTATTTATGATAGTAGCATATTAAGCTTATTTTATTTTTTACTTATATGCCTTATTTACACATGTTCATTTATGCTAAGTCATCTGTACATATCTCTATAAATATTAATACAGCCCTAGAGAGGAGGTGTGTGGCTTTTATTCATATTTTTCATGATATCAGAGACAAAAACCTAACTGGAGGGTAAGCCGCCGCCATAAGTGATCATCTCCGGTAGATTCTTTACCACCGATTACTCTCTTTCTTCTCCCTCTCTTTTCTTTCATATATCCATACCCATCTTCGATGGATCCACATACCCATCATCAAGCATTCTCTTTCCTTTCACATTATTTTTCTTGTTTTTACTACTTGCTACAGTACCACTACAGTACTGCTATAGTACCATTGCAATAGTATTGTTACAGTAAATCCTGCTACAGTACCAGTTGTCAATTACTTGGTGCGATTTTTATTCGATCATCTTACAACAAATTAATGATGGCTAACGTGTTTTCACTGCTTTCCGTCATCAACATCAAAACTTTGGTCCTGGTTGAACTCATCGACACCACCTATCTTATTTGGAAATGAGTGTTTTTGAATGTGCTTGAAAGTTTTGGAGTCTCCTCACATGTAGATGGCTCGGCAATTGTCCCTTCTCAAATAATTGAGGGAACTGACAACAAAATTTTGGCCAATCCGGCTTACTTTATCTTAAAGAAAGAAGATACAATTATATTGTTATGAATTAACGCGACGCTGTCTTTGAGCATTTTATAGATGGTGATATCTACTTCACCAAAGACGGCGCATGAGGCTTGGACGGCGATTGAGGCATATTTCTTAGATAAAACTGCATCAATTACATTCTCTCTCAAGTGGGAACTCGGAACATAAAGAAGGAAACAATGAGCATGACCGAGTATATGCAGAAGGTCAAGGCTATCGTAGACATTCTAGATGCAATTGGAGAAGGCGAGTCAAATCACAATCTTATGATGATTGTTCTTTTAGGGCTTTCAGAAGAATGTCGAGGATTTATGAGTGCATTGAACATTCACCGAACTAAGCCCACCTTCGATCAAGTGCATTCTCTCCTCATGCAAGAGGAGACTAAAGTATAGAGAAGTCATCATCTAGCAAACTCGTCATAGGATGTTGGTGCCTTTTATGCTAACTGAGGTTGAGAAAATCGAGGTGGTCATGGAGGTAGATCTCGTGGAGACCGCAAACTTTTTCATGGATAACCGTATGGTCGAGGATCTCCAGGAGCATATCCTTCACAAACTTTTTCATATAATTTCAATTTTTTTTAATTCTTTCCGCTGCCATAGATGCAAAATCAATCATCGACTTCATTACATCAGCCGACATCTTCATTATCACACACTAGGATGCAGTGCCAGATATGTTGCAAATTCAATCACACCACTCTCTCATGCAGACAGAGATTTAATCATGCCTTTGTCTCTGACAACCTTTCACAAACTTTTGCAGCCATGAACCTTCATGAATCCCTTGAGGAGGTCTGGTATCCTGACACTAGTGCTTCTAATCATATGATGTCAGATCCAGATATGCTTTTGAGTTCTAAGCCTTATAGTGGAAGAGATAAAATTTTTGTTGGTATGGGTCAACTGCTTTCTATTACAAAAATTGGTGAAATTAAATTGAATACTCTTATTCGATCTTTTGATTTAAAAATATTTTCGTTGTTCCATCTATAAACTGCAATTTGCTTTCTGTTCATCAGTTTTGTTGCAACAATAACTCCACATTCGAATTTGACTCAACTAATTTTTTTTGTTAAGGACAAGGAAATCGGGATGGAACTTCTATGATGCAGTAGTTCGGGAATATCATGTTACCCTTATTTTCAAAAGTTGCAAGCACAGAGAATAAGCCAAAATCTGCTTTGGTTGCTAGGACACGTAGCAGCAATTTTTGGCATAGGATGTTAAGTCATTCGAGTCAATTGATTTTGTCTAAGTTTATAAAAGAGAATAATATGTCCTTTGAATCTGAAATAAATTTGTCTCATTGCAATGCGTGTCATATAGGCAAATATGTGAACCTTTCCTTTAATGAATCTGAGTCTTTTTCGACTTTTCCTTTTCAGCTAATTCATTCTGATATATGGCAAGCACCTATTAATTCTATTTCTGGTTTTAAGGATGTTCTGTTTGTGGATAATTATTCTTACCATTCATGGATATATTTATTAAAATTCAAGCATGAGGTGTTTGACAAGTTTCTTGAATTTAAGGCTTTAGTTGAAAATATCTTTCAACAGAAAATTAAATCCTTCCAGTTTGATGGAGGAAAAAAGTATGATAATGAAAAATTCCTTAATTTATTTCATAAATGTGGTGAATTTACAAAATTTCTTGTCTACATACACCACAACAAAATAAGGCAGGTGAATGAGAACATAGACATATTGGTAATATTGTTAGAACTATGTTTTTTCAATCTTGCACATCCACTAGGTTTTGGGCTGATACAATTCAAACTGCTATTTTTCTCATTAATCCTACTCCCTCTATTACTGTTTTAAAGGACAAATTACTTTACCATGTGGCTATCCTTCTCGTGACTTGCAACTTTTGAAGATATTTGGATGCTTGTGTTATCCAAATCTACAGCAACATCGCCGATCATAAGCTCTCTCCTTGGTTTCTACCTTGTGTTTACTTGGGAAATCCATCTCAATGCTGCGACCCAATTTTTATCCTCTCTTTAATGCTTCAGATAGCATTTATAATCTCTCCAACAGGACCGTCTATGGCTACAGACACATGTCCAAGTCATCTCGAACTCTTTTCCTTGCCAAAACCTGTCTATGCTGGCTTAATTTTTACCAGATTACCTAAACTCATTCATTCATTGGCTTTCACACAGCTACCTGTGTACTCTTATATCTAGAATTATGCATGTTTTCCTTGTTAGTGTTCATCTGATCTATGATTTATGTTTACGCTCATTTTTGGTATATACTGAAAATAAATTGAATTCTAATCCTTTGAGACAGAAAGTATGTCTTTTGCTTAATCTGTTGGAAAGAAATAAACTTAGTACTCCACCAACCACTTACATTTTGTTTAATAGAAGCATCACATTGTTTTCAGAATTGATTCTATTTCTATGATTCCAAATACTTGCATTGATGTGATGTGTATAAGGACAATAGGAAGTGTTGCCTTGGTATTAACATAAAAGGTGTGGCCTAGTGCATGCGGTTCCCACCATTGTAGGGCCTATGGAGGGTCAAATGTACACAGCTTAACCCCTGCATGCGAAGAGGCTGTTTCTGTGCTTCCAACCTGGGACATCCAGGTTAGAATGAAGCAACTTTACAGTTGCCCCAAGGCTGACCCTCTATGTTGGTATTAATGTAGCATGGCAAAATGTGAAGTTTCTGTGCACATAGAAGATGAAAAACTAAAGGTCACTATGGTTGTCCTGAAAAGATTGTTTGAAAAAATTCTGGTATTAAGACAAGTGGATTTGCTCTTCCTCTGCATCTCTAACAATTGACTGGAGGCATTTAGTGGGTCGATGGTAAATCCCTTGATATTTTTATCAATGCTGACGTTATAATCAGCAGCCAAGGCATTTTACCTTCCAGTTTGCTGAGATATTGGTGTCTTTTCTGAGGACAGATTGAATATTTGAAAAGCAACAGGTGGATAGCTTTCCTTGATCTCTTCATAAGGAGGACTAGATGAAGATACTGAAATGTATGGCTGCTTCTCTGTATGTAATGATAGGCCTCATGCAATCCAGTAAATGTTCCTGCCCAAATCAGGCTTGTGTTGTTTTGTTTGAGTGTAGAATTGTTATCATGGAAGAAGTCCTACCCCTGGTGAAGACTAATTCCTTCAAAAGGGTTACTTTTTGTAATGCCGATACATATTATGTTGTATTCAGATGCCTATGAGTTGCTGTAAGCTCCAGTTCCGGGTACATCATTAGTATTATTGTTGTTATTGCTGTTCACTTATTGTTATCATTTGTGTGTATGATATGGTTAGGTGGAGAGGGGGAATGGGGTGGAGATTTGAATAGGCACTGACATGATATGTTGTGCACTTGTTTGGTTTGTGACTGTTTTTCATTTTTTTTTTTTTACACTGTGGAATTAACCTCCTATGACATTTTACCTTGCAGGTCCTAGCAAGGTTTTCCAATGGGTTGGAGCCAGCAGCTCCACCCCAGATAAGACCCCTGCACCTGCATGGTAGTGCATCACATCTAACCTCGAAAAAGGCAAAGAAGAAGGGCCGGAAGAAGGCCACCAAGGTTGTGCAATCAGCTTATTGTGAGGTCTGTAAGATAGAGTGTAACACGCCAGAAGTTCTGAAGACCCACAAACAAGGAAAAAAACACAAGAAAACGTTGCAGAAGCTTCAGGAGTCTATTACAGCAAATCCTGCTAAAGCTCCAGAAGCCACAGTGGAGAGGAAGGAAATCCCAGATGCTGAGAAAAGCAAAACTGTAGGTGAGAAAGCCAAAAAGAAGGGAGCTCCAGTAACGGCAGGGGAGCTGGAAGCCAAAAAAAGGAGAGTTTTAGAAGGTGGGGCAGCTGCCGAGGGTGTTAAGGTTTGCACCATTTGCAATGTTGTGGTCAACAGTCAGAAAGTGTTTGACTACCATATTGCAGGGCAGAAGCATATTGCCATGGTGAAAAAGCTGCAAGAAAAACATGTTGCAGCTGCATCAGATATTGTTAAGTAGTGACATGGATGGTTTAAACATTACCTTCGTGCTCTCTTTATATGTTGTTACAAAGATGAGAAACCAACAACCTGTATGTTTTTTGAGCTTAGATTTGTCCATCATTTCCTGGCATTGACTTTGTTCAGCTTTTCTCTACCTTATATTTCATCTTGCTCGGGTCGGTGCCTGGGTTAATGCCAGGAATCAAATCTCAGCTTCTGTTTCGTTTTATGTAAAATTAACTTTAATATCTCTTTTTCTATATTCCTGTTGGACCTAAATATGGATCTCTTCTAGATGGTTAATTTTGTAGATAGAGCATTGACTCTTTTTGTAGGATACTGATGTTACTAATTTCTGCTTATGTTTCATATCATGTTAGTCCTTTGCCATTCTTGCATGATAGGAAGGGGCTCAGTTGCTCCTGCCTAGAGATATCCAATACCCAAATTGAGAGAGTTGCTTTGTTTCATTCTTGATTATTTGAGATCAATGGAGTAGTTGTGATGTGTGTGACTCAAGTTTTCAATCACTTCTGGTGGCAGATTGGCTTTTTTTTCTTCTCCAGAGAAGTTCATGTGTTTAAATTCTTACATGCTAATTTAATTATGCATTTTTCTTTGTTACAATTTATAAAGAGAACACATGTATGGATTATATGAATTTAATTAGCATATGTTTTAAAAAAAATTGTCTTCTACCTTCATTTTCTTGCACTTATATCATGTCACAAAGGTCAAGATCCACGGCATCCTCAAGTCCCTCTTCAGCTTCAATGTACCTTTGATCCAGGAGGGGAGGGGGCATATACCTGCGGCCCAGGCGAAGCCACGGGGATCATCGTCAGATGGGAAGACGGCGGAAAGTGCTGGTGGTAAACGTGGGGTGGGGAAGAAGGCTTCCCCCTCGAGCAGCATGCGCCTGTCATCAAGGTTGATTGTTTTTTGTTCCTTAGATTTGTTTCGGTCATCAAAGGAGAGTTTTTTTTTTTCCTTAGACTTGGAAAGGTGGTGTTTTAATTTTGCTGATTCGTTTGATGTAATGTTACAATCCAAACCAACATGCTTCAAACCGCATTACGCTTGTATGAAAATAAATTATCATTTATGCAAGTAATAGGCAAGCAGTGCAAGTTGGTGAATGATTTTTCTGAGAGGACCGGTGCAGCAGGGTTAGAAAACGGCTTGTACGCTGCAATCCATCCTAGTACGTGGTTGGAGCAACTGCTTGTCGGGTCCTCCTCAATTCAACTCCTCGGTGTAATAGGAGTTGAACTTAATGGAATTGCTCATCATGCTGGAAACAATTTATGTATTGAAACTTGGATTTAGGATCTCAAACTATCAAATTAGCAAGGATTTATGAAGAGATTGAAGAGCCTTGTAAGGAGGGAGGGAGGGATGGAAAGAGAGAGAGAGAGAGAGAATGGCTACAGGATTCATATTGCTTTGCTTAAATGGGGGTGCAATCGAGTCGAGATGAGTTAAATAACTAGAAGCTCAAGTTTGATTTGACTTAAAATACTCGGTTTCGAAATTTGATTCAAGATCGATCGAGTGTTAATATCTCAAGTTCGAGTTTGGCTTAGTGAAAAATAGGTAAAATTCAAGATCGATTTAACTCGAATGTCAATTGAGTTATACTCGAGCTCGAAATCGAATCTTAGTTTATTAGTAATATATATATTAATATATATATATTATAAATAAAAATATTATTATTAAAAATATATATAAATTCGAGTAGGCTCGCAAGCTTTTGAGTCGAATATTTTGCTACTCGAACTCGATTCAAAAAAGTATTTGAGCTCGACTCGAACTTGATAATACTCGAATCGAGTCAAGCTCGAGTAATTTACAAGCGGCTTACTTATTTGCATCTTTACTTCAATCCATACCTTAAAACCTAATTTGATCTGCGTTGGGCTCATTTGAATCTAAGCATCATTGAAGTTTTAGCTAAATTAATAAGGTGGCTTAAAGTTTAGGTTAGGGTCAAGCTAACCTATCCACGTGGCATTACATTTACAGATACCAAAAAAAAAGGTTTCCTACTAAAATAAGGGTTACTAGGGAAAGCAGAATTTAAAAAATGAGTTTAAAGCATGTTTTAAGCAATGCTTAATTTGCATTTTCAAAATACCAATTCAGTTCTTATCATTTGAAAAAAAAAATCAGTTTCTCTGAATGGGGGCCAAAAAAAAATTTTTCTCTCTCTTTTGCAGGCACCTTGGTAACACTACCGGTAGAAATTAGAAAGGATAAATTTTATTTGGATTTTTTCCACATGAATATCTTGCATGCAGAACCCTTGCGCAAGTTTCTTTCTTTAATTAAAAATCTTGTAAGTCTTTGTTTTTGAATAAAAAGTAACCTACTATCTATTAATATTTGTAATACAAAATAGACTGCATTTCAAAAAAAATACATTCTAAGCCCCATAAAACAAAAGAATTTTTTTTTGCCCCTCTTTGTGGGCAATGAGCAGAGAGATTTTAGTATTCTATTAATGTATTTAATACATATTCTTATTTCCTATACTAAATTTATAAATAACTTTTATAATTTTACATAGATACCATCCATTTCTTTAATTATACAATTTTTATCAATCATTTTCAGCTCTCATATATACAATAAATTAAAATTGAGATCAAGACTTCCTCAGCGCAATAAGTGTCAGCTATCCATGGGGGGACAAATGGCGCGTATCCAGCATGTAAGAAAAAATGATGTTTCGTCCAAAAAAAAGAGAGCAGCTTAGATTGGATGGGTCAGAGATGCTCTCAGTGGTGGAGCAAACCAGCTCTGCTCTAGCTCTCCTCTTCCATGCCATTCCTTATCATGAGAGAGGTGCATGAAAAAAAAAGAATGAGAGGAATGGGATAGAGCTCTTTGTATGGTGGCTCTCTTCTCCCATGCCATTTCTTGTCACGAGAGAGGCATACGCAAAAAAAAAAAAAAAAAAAGAGTGAAAAATGGGGTGGATGAAAAGAAATCTCAGAGACAAAATTTTTAGAAAAAAAAATTAAAAAAAATTGATGCCAAAGCATAGATTATCTTATTGATTTCTTTCCGTGCTTTAGTTTATATGTACGTGGGATGGTTCAAAGCATCATTCAAACATCAAGAATGGCTTAATAGAAAAGATGAGGTGGGGAGTGTTTTTTTTTTGTGGGTCTGTTTTTGATTGCTGCTTCTTTTATTTTTCATTAGATTTATTGAGGATTAGAAAGATCGAAGAGGATGGCAGCAGACAAGAAAAATCGAGTAAAGGAAGCTAGGGAAGATGAGCTTAGGGCCTTTATTTATTTTTGGGATTTGCTTTTACCAAATGTTTGTAATTTTCATTCCCTCATCAATTAAATTTTTCTTTCACCGCGATATCAGAAATGGTATGCTGTTTCTTATTAGGTATGCAGGGGGGTTGTTGCCTATGTTTTCATAGTCTTTCACTCTTTTATTTACAAACATCATGTGAGGAAAGAGAGGGACAAAGGGTTGCTTCCATGCTATGGTAGCTTTCCTTAATGTCCATATAAAAGAAAAAAAATGCTATGGTTGTTGCTTAGATTCAGCAGCCTTCCAGTGAACAGAAAAAAGAAGGAACAGAGGTTTGCTATGAAGCTTTTCAATGAACAGAAAGAAAAATATGTATAGGTTTTGATGGATCGAGTTAGGGTTTGGTGAACAAAAAGAAGTGGATGGATTAAGAGGAGAAAAGAAGATATGGGTTAATGGGTTAGGGATGGATCACGATTGGATCCATACAAATCAGTTAACAAGCGAGCCAAACGGATCGTAGGTCATTCGGCTAACAGGTTAGTGGATTCGATTATGGTTAGGGTTACGATAGAAGACCTGATTAGGGTTAGCTATCTGGCTAGGATTAGGATTAGGCTAAAGGGTTGGTTAGGGTTAGGGTTAGGGTTAGGGTTTGCTGAGGGTTAGGGTTAGAGTTAGGGGTAAGATTAGGGTTGGGGCTCGAGTTACGATTAGGGTTAGGGTAGGGATGCAGAGAAGGTTGGATTGGAGAAGAGAACCCCACCCCCTCGAAAAAAAATGAAAATAAATAATTAAAAAAAGGAAGGGAGGAATACGGTTTGGATCAGAACAAAGAGAAAAAAATAGAAAAGAAAAAATAATAAGTGCAGGATTAAGATTAGGGTAGGCTTGTAAAGAAAGTTGGATCGGAGAAAAGAATAGAAAAAATTAAAATAGACGGTGCGGAAGATGAAAAGAGAAATAGGGTTTGGATTTGGAATGAAGAGGAAAAAAATAGAAAAAAAATAATAAGCAATAGAATTCGACGGTGGATAGAAATAATACATCTTAGAAGGGGTTGGGTTTGGGATGAGGCTTGGGTTAGGGTTAGGGTTGGGATTAGGGTTAGGGTAGGGATACAAAGAAGGTTGGATTGGGAAGAGAAAACCTTAAAAAAAAATAGAAATAAATGATCAAAAAAAGGAAGGGAAGAATATGGTTTGAATTGGAACAAAGAGAAAAAAATAGAAAAGAAAAAATAGCAAGTGCAAGATTAGGGTTAGGGCAGGGTCGCAGGGAAAGTTGGATCAGAGAAGAGAACAAAAAAAAATGAAATAGATGGTGGAGAAAACAAAGAGAGGAATATGGTTTGGATTTGAAATGAAGAGGAAAAAAATAGAAAAGAAAAAATAATAAGTAATAGAATCCGAAGATAGTTAGAAATAATAGATCTTGAAAATGAGATTTACTTTGATTTGCCTGGAGATGAGAATATTGGTATAGGTCAAAAAATGGTGCAGAGTGCTTTCACCGCCCGTCGTAAGGTCGGCTTCGGGGATACTATCCTCTACCGTATTATCTCTGAAGACAAAAGATAGAAAGAAAAAAGAAACCCAAAATCGATATCGGGATCAAAAAAATGCAAGACTACCTGCATCTCTCTCTCTTTTATCCTCTCCGGCTATGGAATAGCCACTGGTAAAAAAAATTCGGTGAAGAAAGGCCAATAGCAGTGATCGGACGAAAGCGGAGGAGTAGAAGAGGGTTTGGAAGCGGCGACAGTGGTGGATAGGTAAGAAAGGGTTAGGGTTAAAAGAAAAAAAATAGACACATAACAGTTCTATAAGTTCCTGATGCATAGAAAGAAAAAAAACTAAATATATGAGGGCATCCTTATAAAAATTATATAGAAAAATTATTTTTAAATTAATAGGGTGCATAAAAATTTTATGAGGGTATAGTACAAAAATTTTTTAGGTGTCTCTATGCAGATGGTCCTATAATTTTTCTATAAGTGACAAAATATATTTCTGATTTTTTTCTCTTGAATATTTTTTATTCAATTTTTTAAAAAAAGAATGTATATAATTTGATTTCTTGCATTTCTATAACTAAATCGGCATGGCTCTTTTCTTCTATTTAAATAAATTTTTTCTCTTTTTTTAAATTTTTATTGTTTAATTTCTCGCATGAGGCATAAAAATTTTATTTATTTTATTTAATATTTTTTCTAATGAACATAAATTTGTAATAAAAATTATGGATCAATCATTTCTTAACCTTCTCTTTTATGAAGATTTTTTTATAAAAAATATTTTTTCAATTAACTAACCGTGATGCTTATGAAGTAAAGAAACTATAGCTCTTCTATTTATTATTTAATCTTCTATTGTTCTAACTATATATTCTGATTAAGAAATATCAATTAAAAGGATATTTTTTAATTCTTTGATGAATATTTATGATTTATGAATATTTTTATAATTCAAACACACAATCACTATTTTATGTAATGTTCTTAACAAATGTTCTAAAGGCACCAAAGATTGAGGATTTTTTGATTCTGCTTTCTATTTATTAAGACCCGCAACGTAGCGCGGGTTCCATGCTAGTTTTTCATAATATTTTATCATACTATTTTTTGAACCCTATAACTCTGAGTAGCATTACCACTTGCCATAATATTATTGTTGTTATTTTCATAACTTTAGAAATTATAATTTATAATTTTTCATGATCATATCGTAGCTTGTCTTGGATTTTTCGGATATGGCATAGGTTATCAGTGATAGATCCAATTGCTAAAACTTTATACCCTATACGATTTAACTTTTTTCAACCCAAAAATGAAGTCCCAGGCCAAATTAGCGATTAGGGAGATCCTAGAGATTCGAAAGTAGACTGAGATATTGTCTTACCTCATAGTTTCGATCACGAGCCGTCGACTCCAATGGGTTGAGTGTAGACCTTTAGAGCAATAGGTCTAGGAGCATCTTCAAGATTGGTAGGCAAGTGCCCTATCCTTCATGGGCAGGATGATGATGGTGCGATTGGTACTGAGCTCTGTTACAATATACCTCTTGGTGAACACAATTGTATCAGTTGCTTGTATTAGAGGGATGGAGTAGCAATTTTGTAACTTTTTATGGGGTTTGACTGTGATAATCATGGTGTTCATCTTCTCTCCCAGGATGTAGTGTGCCAGCTCATGCGAGATGGTGATATGGGGATCCACTCCTTAGTGACGAGACAGGAGGTTTTGATCGTGAGGCATGCTGCCAAATTTTTGCTCCAGTCTGACTATTTGTGGAGTAGAATGATGAGGGCCCGCTATGGCGGCTGGAGCCTCGGGACCCCCATCCCTGCTTTCCGAAGATGCTCTTTCATACGAAGGAAGATTTGTGCCCATGGACCTGGTGTCATGGACCAGATCAGATGCTTGATTGGAGACGGACGATCAGTGGAGGTGACCTAGGATGCCTGAATTTCAGACATTTCTCTTTACCGCTGGCCGACCCTCATCAGCACTGAGGTGGACGGCCACATGAGGATCTTTGGCCTCATCACTGCTGATGTTCCAACCGGAGATGAGAGGAGATTACTAGGCTCTTTGGGAGCCCACATACGGAGCGGATCCTTGCCATCTCCGTTCCAGTGCACCCCACTCAGGATGCGAGGGTTTGGAGGTACTCCTGCTGCTTTAGAGTCTTCTTGAGAGACCTTTCTCAACTGTATGCACCGGCACCTACTAGGAGGATCGACACTACTTGGATTTGGCAAGTTGCTGCCTACCTCAAGGTGAGGATCTTTCTCTGGAAGCTGGCCTGGATCTGACTTCCTACTCGACCTTTTCTCAGGGATAGGGGCATGGAGATTCCGACTTCTTGTCCTATTTGTGGGATGGAGGATGATTCCATAGAGTATGTTGTGTTGCGCTGCGTAAGAACAAGGGTTATTTGGCAATAGGCGGGCGGTTCTCCTTGGGAGACGAGCACTGGTCCCTGGTTGGATTCTTTCCTTGCCTTGATTCGTTAGAGCATGAGTGATGGGTTGATCACTGTTGCTGGACCACTGGCTTACACTACTTACTAGATCTGGTTGTCTAGGAATAGCTTCATCTTTGATGGTGATGTGACTCTGGCTTGTCGAGTTTTGGACATAGCTGTTAGTCTTGCTCAAGAATATTGTCGGTCTGACACTGCTACTCGATCCTTAACATCCCCGATCTCTGGAGCTCTTTGGCTGCTCTGATAGCATCCTGTAGGGTTCTTTCTATCTCTTGGGAGCCCCCACCTCCGGAATTTGTCAAGGTCAACTTCGATGGCAGCGTTAGAGGCAGGCGGGGCAGAGCTGGGTTTGTTATCCGCAGCTCTGATGGTAGATTTTTAATAGATGGTGACTCTCACCTTTTTGAGTCTTCTATCTCTAGTGCAGAGTTTCATGCTGCCTGGACTGAGGTCACTTTTGCCAGACAGCAACTTCATGCGAAGCAGATTTTTTTTATAGGTGACTCTGCCATTATCATTACCTGACTTCAGGGGTGTGCCAGGCAGCTCGGAGGCCATCCTCTTATCCAGGATGTCAGGACCACTCTTCGTCACGCTGCTGCAGTCAAAATCATCGAGAGGCTAATACTGCAGCAGATTGGGTGACAGCTTTTGTTGCCGACCACTCTGATGATGGAATCTAGAAATAGAGAAAGGGCTGCCTGCTAAATTTATAAAATTTTTTGTTTCTTAATTTTTTAAACTGTTGTTATATCAGACCGGTGTGATCTTCGTTTGTATTAAAAAAAAAAAAAAAAAAAAAAAAAAAAAAAAAAAAAAAAAAAAAAAAACGTGAAATAGACGAGCAACCTTAGATTCCATGAAAACAATTTAACAGATTCCACACCTCGCGGTGAGGTCACCTCCCAGCCCCTTAAATTAGGGCTGAAGCGTTGCCCTTCTCGAAAGAAATCCAAAACCAAAAACTTTCGAATTTAAACCATTCCCAGAGAAACCCTCATCCCCAAACCACTCTAATAGCTTCCTCCCTTTCTAAATCCCGGCCATTTAAATCGCTTCTTTTTGCAAATCCGATGCCACTCCTCTCCCACTTGTAATTGGAATTCTCCTTGTTTGGTTTTCTTCATCTGAGTCAATCCGCGGTCGCTCCTGGAGTCATTTATCTACTTGAAATTTCTACGTAGATTCTCTTCGAGCATTGTTTTCGGCGCTGGTATCTTTGGATTTTTTGTTTCATCGGATGCTGCAGGCTATGATCGGGATATTTTGCAGAGAGTGAGAGGATTTTCTTGCACTTAGGCAGGTGGTTTTCTTCTGAAGTTTTTCCCCCAATTGTTATTTCGGCACTTGATTTCTGTTAGTTTATATCTGATATCAGTTGATTACAGACAAAGATTTCGCCTTTGGCCTTCTTTTTTTTTTTTTTCTCGATTTTCCGTTTCCAAATGCTATTTGGGCATTAGGATTTTGTTGATATGTGTAAAAATTCCAACATTCTGCGATTAATGCTTCATTTTACTTATCGTTACCTATTTTCGATTATGAATTTCATCTCCGTTTTAAGCTTATGTAGGAAGTTATTAATGAAAGAAAAAGGATTTATTTGATTCAATTATTTGATCAAGCTTGATGGTTGTTGCATGTAGGCCAACAACTAGAAATTGCTTATTGTAAATATGCCATTCTTTAGGTCATTTTGTTCAACGAGGGCTACGTTTTTGAATAATTCATTCATGTTCTAGTCTTTGAAGCTTAAAGTTAAACAATGCTCAAAACAAGGTTAAAATTAATGTTTGGCTCTTTTTTATTGATTTCTATCTTGTGTGATTTCCTGCAGATGTCTAGCAGTTCTAATAATGGCTATGCCACAGATGTTAAGTTTTTACAAAGAGGATCAACATATACAGAGGTAAACCTCAAGACCTCAGACAAGTTATCCGTTGAAGTTTTTTTTGGACCATTATGAATAATATTAGCAATGTAGCATGAATCCATGTTGGTCTTTCTATTCAAAAGTTCAAAAATCTTCTGCTCTGCAGTGATATTTTATTTCGTAGTTAGCAATGTATCGGTAAACATGAATCAGTAAATAAGATACAAGAAAGAGTAAATAAAGAAGTGTGATAGCTTCGCTGATCCTTGTAAGCTGTGTACGAGACTAGAAGCTCACAGAGTCAGCATTAGAGCTCTAAAATAGGGTTGACTCTTTAAGAATTTGAGATGCTGTTTTTGACTCAAATATCGGAATGACAAAAATGGAAAAAAAAAATCTCATTCTCTACCCTCATAACTGGTAGTGGATGGAGTAAAATGCTGAATCATGAAACTCTTGTAAAGTCCTGCACAATACAAAGCCCCTCACAAAGTAGGAAAGCAGAAAGAAGAAGGTCGTCAGAATGATTCACCAAACCCGCCTAGGTGCTCAAGGTTTATTTGCACATGACCTATTGTAACGTGGTCTTATCTTATCAATTTACACTATTCAGTAGATCTCAACCTCCAAGGCTCATATAGATTTGTTGATAATTCTAAATCTGTGGTGCTATTGATGGACATTATTTTTCGTTAAGTCAAAACAAACAATTCGGCAATGTTGTTAGTCTCTCAGTAGGCTGGTTTAAGTTCATATCTGGTAGGTGACAAAGTGCAAGAAGCCAATGCTGTATGGCTGGAAGAACTTTTACCAATAATTTGTGTGAATTTGATTGTAAAGTGAACATTGATAATCTGGGAATCTTAGCTCAGCTTTGGTTGTATCAAAAAGCTTGGAAATGATATATCAGTTTTCTTTAGAATTTATATAATGTACATGATTATTTGTAGGATTGTAAAAAGTTTCTGTCAAATAGCTTGCTTATTCTTTTATTCAATATTTTTGTTGATTCAGAGATTGGAAATAGATGCAAATGCAGCATCGGAGGCATGTAGTACATGCACCCAGAAATTGGAAAGAGAGTTGATGAATTGCTGTCAAGAGATAGGTAGCTGTACTAGTATTACCTTGCATTTCTAATGAGTCATCAACACATACCCTTGTAGAAACTTATCACTTTCAAGAATTAAATTATTTTAGCATGCAGAAGATCTTACTGTTACCTTTTGATCTTCAAACTGGGCCCCTCATAGCAACATACTTCGGCAAAATTTGGAGGATATTTTCTCCTAGAATGTCTTTTTATTGCACTGAATCCCTTCTTTTGTAGCATTAACTGGCTGCCATACAGAATATTTGCAGGATCAACTAAATCTGCGGGATGTTGAGGCAAAGTTTATGGGTGAGCATGTACATAGCCTTGAATTGAAGCTTGCAGAAGTTAACAAATTACATGAAAGGTTAAGATCGATAGGCGAAGAACTAGTGCAATCTGATTCTCAACGCCTTATTTTGTTGCGGGAATTAAAATGCAAAGAAGAAGAGTTGAAGAAGTCTGCTTTCCATATAGAGACACTTGATACAGTAATTTTGGATTCACAATGTGAAATTGAGAGTTTAAAACTTGATATAACTGCTTTAGAGCAGAGATGTCTTGAGGCAGAGAGGTTTTGCCGACAAACTGATCAGGAAAAAGATATGATGAACTCACAATTGGAAGAACTACAATTCCGGTTTCAAGAGGCGCAACAGGTGATTCACCATTTGGAAAATGAGAATAAAAAACTGCAAGAGAAGATACAGTTGTCTGAGAGAAATGCTAGAGAGTGTTTTCATAAAGTTGAAGAGCAACTTCAGAAGTGGCTGGAACACTGTAACAATGTGGGATTCCATATTAGCTATGAATCTACCCAGGCCTTCCTGCTTCATACAAGGAAAGAGCTCCCTTTACCAACAGAAATGTGGTAAGATTGCAACTTCTTTTACTTATTTTCCATTTTATATTATTTGTTATTCATTTTCTCATTTTAGCAACAATTAGTTTCATAAAATATCTCTAGCTTGCTACAACTTCCAACTCAATACCTATTTTGTTCAATGATATTTCAAAACCTCATAAACCACTATGAAGATACATGATAAAAATGTTTTCATTATTTTTCCAAAGCTACTGTATTTCTATTGCTGCACTATTAAAGCATGGCAGTTGCTTCAGGTAGCTGCCTGGAGCCGGGTACCAAATTTTGATGAGTTAAAAAGTGGGAGAGTAGAAAAAGATAATATAACAGGTGATAGTAAGTTTATACACTTCAGTGAATAACCGATTGATTATGTGTATCTTCCACAGAGCTTAGGAAAGCATGTGCCCGAACAGAAACTACCAATGATTTGAAACTAAATTAGCTCTTGCATTTTGAAAGGAGATAAAGTTGCAGTTTGCACTTGATTCTCCTCTAGTTACGCCCTGCTTTGCATTGGCTTTCCAGGAGGTTCATCCATTTTCCATCTTATGCTGACTTCATGATTTTGTGTGCTCTTATATGTCTAGGTGATTGCTTTCCATCTTTCACAGTCGAAATCACTCTCAATCCCATGCTCTTACACCGAACAACGGATTTGTTGCTAGTCTCTGTGACATCATTTTCGACATTAAGCTCTGATTACTGTTAAATTTTTAAGATTTGAAGGGGTATATTACCAAGAAATTAACTCACGTCATCATCAGCAATGATTACAAGCAACAACCATGAATATATATTGTTTTGCATTCTGTTTTTTCTTAAAAAAAGGAAAAAATAGTGCTTTGAGACGTAACCAATCATTAGGAAACCCAGAGCTGTCATTCACAGTATGAGAGCGGTGTCTCAAGCTCATGAATAAATTTTCATGACTTGACCTGATGTAGTTAATTGGTAATTGTGATGTTCTCACATGCATGTCCTTGTTGATTTGCTGATGCATCTTTGGGAGAATCTTATATTTCATGAATAAACATGGTTGATGTATATCATGTATGCTTGTGAAGTCCATGAATGCGCTAATGCAGTAGGTCTCGGATGTGACTCGCTTTTTCTAAGTCACAGATTTTGTCCTGTTCTACACAAGTGTTGCAACTGTTTCATTTTATTGGAAATCTTAGTAACATTCATCTTGTGAAGATTGGATGGGTGTCGGATAGTGATTGCAAAATGCCACCTAATATTGTATAAATGACTGTCTGGTAGCCCGCACTGCTATATGATATTTTGTGTTCATACTTAATTGTAACTTGCTTTTCTGCATGCTTCTCTTTTATTTCATTGTGGTTCTGACATCAATTTGTTTTGATATCCTATTATATTTGCTTACTTTTATCTCAGAAATATATTTTACAGTTCCCTTATCAAGAAATGCATGTTGATGTTGACCCTTGTTTTTTGTTCTTAAACTCCTAGTAGTAATAATCAATGCTATTTCTGAAGCACTTGTGAGGAATTTTTAGGCCAATTCCTTTCAAAACATGTTGCTGTAGCATCTTCTGATGAACATGTAAAGGATGAGATAGAGAAGTTGACAAATCAGATCCGTGAATCTGAACTACTAGTAAAGCAGCTCAAGGTCTGTTAGTGAATCACAGTTTTGCTGATATCTGAAAGCAGTGTTCATTTTTCAAATGTACTCTATCTTGCCATGCTAGGAAGAACTTAGAGAAGAAAAGCAAAAGGCAAAGGAAGAAGCAGAAGATCTTACTCAAGAAATGGCTGAACTGAGGTACCAAATAATGGGCATGCTTGAAGAAGAATGCAAACGTCGAGCTAGTATTGAACAAGCATCCATTCAGCGAATTAAGGATTTAGAGGCACAGGTATGTGATACAATGCTATAAATCTGGTTGATTGACTTGACAGTTGGTGCAGTTGCTGCTGGCTGTTTTTTAATTCTGAATCTGGACTTGCATAAGAAATGGTCATGTTGATTAATTGACTAGGAAGCTTATGAAAACATCAATTTCTAAATGGATGACATGGGACAATCCGATATACACTATATCTTGAATCCTTGAGATAAGGTTACGTATCTCTAAAATGTCATAATTTCTTCTGTTATGGGTGTACCAGGTACAGAAGGAGCAGAAGAAATCTGTTGCAGCCCTTAGGCGTTTTCAGGAAGTCCTTGAACAAGCTGAAAGGCAATCCTTGGAGGTTGGGAAGTTAAGGAATGCATTGGAGGTATATATATTCAGTTACTCTTGTATCTATTATTTTTCTTTAAAACAGAATTTAGTCCCACTACATTAGCGTAACTGTTGTCAGTCTATCTATAGATATGTAAAGATAACATTACCATGTAAGATAAATGAAGTGTTTGCTCCAAGGTTTGCCATATCGTGCCGAATCGGCCGGTACATCCCATCTCGTACCGGACCGGCTGGGAACCGGCACGATTCGACCGGTAAAATCGGTACACCAGCAGTATCGAAGAAAAAAGAACAAAAAGTGAGAAAGAGAGAGAGAGGGGAGGGGAGGGAGGAAGGTGGGAGCCGTCGGAGGCCGGCGATGGCTGGCTGCGGCCGTCGGAGGACTTTTGAGCCTCGTATCGCTCGATAGGGCTTTCAAGAGAGCAAAAAAAAGAGACAGCGCTCGGAGGGGGGGCGGAGAACCTATCGGACGGACGGTGCCTCAGTTGCGAGGCTCCCGGTGGCCGGCGAGCCGACGCCAACGGCCTGAGGGCGGTCGAGCGGGCGGAGCCCCCGTGGGCTCCGCCCCCTTCTTCTTTTTCGAAACAGACGACGTCTGTTTCGATTTTTTCTTTTTTTTTTTTTTGTTTTAAACTTATGAAGTCAGCAACTGGGTTGCCGATTTAAGAATTTTTTTTAAAAAAAATAAAAATCGTGAAGCCGGCAAATTGTTTGCCGACTTCACTTAAAATCATGTTTTTTAAAAAAATTTGCAAAACAGGGGCAATGCCCCTGTTTCACGCCTGCGGCGCTGCGCGCGTGGACTGCGCCCTCCGACGGCCACGGCGGCCAATCGGAGGCCGTCCGGCGGCCCCGCAAGCTCCTTCCCCTCCCTCTTTTTTTTTCTTCCTCTTTCTCTCTCTCTATTTCTCTCTATTTCTCTCTTTTTTTCTTCCGGTTTGGGTCATCGGTTCGGTACGGTATGAAACCATACCGAACCATACCACCGGTTGGCCGAAACGACCGGCGGTACCGGTTCAGCATATTTAGGTTTGCTCCAATAACCATCTTATTCGGTCAGAATAGAAATGTGAAAGCAACTGCTTGTCAATATTATCGCTGTTTGCCAGTAAATCATTAAAACAAATTGATTGGATGGTTAATGGATTATAAATTTTCGCATGCATAACTACTGATTCAGTATGTTTCAAAAAGAGCCATGTTGTCGTTTACTTCTATACCTTATGATCAAAGTTTAATTACTGGTTGTTTAGACATTACACAATAAGTTACATCTTCATCTAGGTTTATTCTTATTGTCTGGACTGAATGCAGACACTTCTAGAGTAGGAATCCACACGCTATGCTTCTACCTGGTCGCCAATATCTTATTCTTTGGTTCTTATCGACTGATACCATAAAGTCACTCTTGCCTTGGTAGTAGCTTTTAGCATAATTGTAGTTAAGGAGCTTCAGCTGCAGTCCTGCTCTGAAATCGTTATGAGGTTCTTCATGGTTGTGCATTTTTGAGTGATATTTCACCTTATACACTGGAACATGCCATGTGGTGCATCATTCCTTCCCCATTATGGGATCATTTGTTTGTATACCCATGTTAATTATTTATATCCCAATCTGTACCTCCCTTTGGATGCTTCACTATCTTCTTTGCACTATTTAATCCTCTTATGGCAAGCATGTTATGATCTGCCTTAATGTTTTTTTTTGTGTCTGTGTCTAAGAGAGGACAGGATGAATGAGGGAATATTTTTGGGGCTTAAAACCTTGTCCATGTTTGTGTTCGTGAATTGTATTGGACATAGACCATGTATGTACACACTTCGCTTCGTTGTGGTGTCCTGTTATGAGGTTACATGGTCCCCATTTAAATGTGTATATCTGGCCTATATTCAATATGATCATGTATCAGATATGGGCCATGCATGTATACAGTTCACATCAATTTGGTATCCTTTTATGACGGTATGGTCCCCCATTAAATGTATATATCTGGCTTGTGAATTTACTGGCACTCTACTCCACTTAAGTCACATGACAAAATTCTTGATGCTGCATTCGCAGGTGAAAAACACAAATTGGGAGTAGTGCAAATAAGGAAAAACTACAAATTAGCTTGCCTGAGGCCTATTTTTTCTTTCACTTTAATAGATGGACAAACTGCTCCTGCAAGGTCCACTTTTAGAGGAGGCCCTTCCTTGTTAGCTTATGTAGTGTGGCTGGTACAAGTACTATGAATGTGTAAAAGATCCTTTTTCACCTTTTCCCATGAAAACCATACAGAAAGGCAACTGAACCACTCAATGCATAAATCTACTGACTTTAGGACTTCCTCTTGAATGGAATTCCTGTCATTTTAATTGATTCTTTGAGAGCAATTGCAAACCATTCCAAAGTGTTTAGTTCCAATAAAAGTTGTTTGTTTTGTAATGTCACTGACTTTAGTTGTTTGTTCCAATAGAAGCATAGCAAAGATTCTGAAGTCTGACAAAAAAAGGGAAGTCAAAATAAACGTACTTTCAGGAATATGATTGGGTGTTTTCTTTGTCTGAGTTATTATTTTGCACAGAGGGCACATGATTCAGGGCTAGGGATGCTTGTATTCTTTGTTGAACAGGTAAATTATATATGGACATGTGTTGAGTGAATTGCTCTGTTATGATGGGTGGTCTTGATAGCTTTAATCTTTATGAGGCTGACTTGGTCATGTCAGACACACGGTAAACTTTACTACTAAAAATGATTGAGGCATAATCACTAACTTTTAGATCTAACTATCCTGAGTTATGCCACACCATGAATGAATATTATAGCTTTCTTGTTTAGTGGAATGTAGGGCTGCAAACTATCCGAGCTGCTCACGAGCTGCTCTGGGGCTCGGCTGAGTTAGTAAATGAGCTGAGCACAAACACTTTTTTAGAGCTTTGTTCATAAACAAGTCGAGCCTGAACATGAGCTGGTCTACAAAACCGGGTGGGGGGGAGGGGGGGTGCGGCAAACTAGGCTTATGTAGGACAAGGTTAGTTTGGAGCTTATACATGCCAAGCTTGAACTACTGAGGTAATGCTTGGCTTGAGCTTGAGCCGAGCTCGAGCAACTCAGGTTTATACTGAGTCTAGCTCGAGCAGCCAGATAGTTGGCTCAGCTTGTTTGCACCCTTAGTCAAATGGTTGTTAAATCATTTTATATTCCTTTTTTTGATTCAGACTGCAATAAATTTTTCTGTCTTCAAAACACCAAGTCACATGACCGATTTGGCTAATTAAACAAATATACCTAACATTGCAAGATTTTATTTTTTTGATATTCCAGTGAATAAGCTTCTATGGTAGCTTTCTACATCAGGAACCTGAATGCATGAGAAATGTGCAAAGCAGCATCGGGATGCAATTGAGTACAAAATATTTCCTTTCTATTATTAAAAGAACCTTTATATCGTTCTCAAAATATTGCTGTTGAGTTATTAGATTGGTGTTCTTAATGCAGTACAAATTGGATTTTTTTCCTTTTCTGATGAGCTTTATTTCTTTTAAGATGTAACATTCCATTTCCAATGTTACAAATCCTCGGTTAGTTGAATGCTGATTGTTTGCTTTTTTGCATACTCAAAACTCAGAGGTTGCACCGGTGCACAGACCTGGAGAATGCTTCTGGAAATGAATGCTGCATCTGTAATTATTGCACAAGTTCATTAAATTCATTAGACTGCCAGATTAAAGTGCCTGTAGATGCTGAAGCCACTGAAAACACCTCCAGTACAGCGTTGATAGAGTGGTTTCCAGATAAAGCTTCCAGGTCTGAAGACGGGCAAGATAAAGAATGTGAGCAAGGATAGTTAATCCTAAATCAGCATGTTACAGTATTGTTGTCATGGAAAGTCTCATTGCAGAATTGGTAGATCCAGCTCAGTATAAACAACCTGCATTTGAAGAACATGATATGATTTTACCAACAAAAAACATGGCATGATAATCAGCAAGGCTGTTGGTAAATGATGAAATATTATCTTTTTTGTCTGCATGTACATGTACTGCTGTACAAATGACATTTTAATTAAAAGGTAAAATTGGATTTAACAGACTGAAGTGTAAGATTTTATATGGATTTGTGTTGGGTCGATGGTGTAAATTTGCTCTTCTTCACTAAGAATTCTTTCTATTGAATGGAAAATTTCTTGCAAGAATGGAGTATCAGTTATGACTAAATATGTCTATGCTTCCAATATAAGAATTCAAAGATAGCAGTTGTATGTTCAAATGCTTGACAACTTTGAAGGATGTGAAAAACTTCGCCTTCACCAGCCGACATTGCATGGATTGATGGGGGGTTGGGAAGTTGATTGGATGCATCAATCAACTGCCTAATGTAAAATGCAAATTTTTTCTTGTCGCAATGTTGCTTCCGTTCTTTAACTAAAAGAGTTGGCCCTCTTATAGGCATTGTTGGGGGACCAGTGATAAATGCTCGAGAATTGTTGAATGTTTGCTTACATTTGTTTATTTATTATTTTTTTAAGAAAACCTTGCTTCTTATGCAGCAACAAAATAACAACTATAGAAAGTAACAAATATAAATAAATAAGTAAATATTTATATTTTTTTTTTGTTGACATGTTACTTTCAAGGGCACTGAAATTTCTACTTTCTATGATCATGGATGTCCTCAACTTGCATGTATCACACAACAAATTCTGAGATTCATACTTGTTCATGCATGCTGCAGTGCGCTGTAACATATGGAATGTGCATCAGAGAGCATATTCAAATCTCAAAACCCGGCAAGTATAATTGAGAGATAAAAACAGACGCATCTTACCTAATGCCACATCATCATCCACCCTAGCAGCCTTGTTTGAGTGGGTACAAACCAAGGAGGGTGCAATCAACATTACATGACCACAACAAAGTTTAAAATATACATTATTGGCTAAGAAAGCTTAAATGGCAACTAATAAACCCTCTTGTTGCTGATCTTTAATGCATAAAATTGAAATACTGTATCTTTTGATTCAAACCTCGCAATTTCTAACAGAAACATACAAACCTTGTCATTCCACACCGTGAACCCAACTTTTCTTAGGAGAGCGGTCAAGGCATGCTATTGCCATATCAAGTCTAACATTTAGTTGGGGTTATTTTGGTATTAAAAATGAATCTCGTATCAGATTATCATGTTGATATTTAAAATTGAAAAGATAGATAGTAAAAAAAAATTGATAGATATCATGTTTATTTTTTGAAGAGAGAAGATAAAATAAATATCATAAAATTTAATATTTGATAAATTCTCAATGGTGGTAATTACATTGACAAAAATGCTATAATAAAGCTACATATATAATCATCGAATTTATTATGATATCTTCTCAAATTTATTAAATAAAAAATTTTATTAAAAAAAATGCAATGACATCATGAGAAAAGCTATATGATTATAGACATTATATAAAAATTGATTGGAGATGATAATACTATCCTATATTAAAAAATATTTTATATTAAGGATATATTTATAAATTTCTCATATATCTATATAGGATTATATCCAACCAAACATAATAATTTTCTTCCGGTATCATTTTCTAGAGTATTTTTTCATGAACCAAACATAATAAAAACTATTTTCCTCTGTAGTCATTTTTTTAGATAAATAATTCTCAAAAACCATCAAATTATCCCATAATCTGACACATTCCAATGAAATGGATCCTAAGAGGCCATTTGGTTGGGGGTTAGAAAAATGATTTCATGTCAGATTACCATGTTTGGTATAAAAAAAGAAAGAAAGAGATGGTAAAAAAGTTGATAGCCCCATGCTTATTTTTCGAAAGAGAAGATAAAATAAATACCATGGAGGTTAGTATTTGATAAATTTTTAAGTAGCGATAATTCATACTTGATAAAAATACTCTAATAAAGCTGCATATGTAATTATTGAATTTATTTGATGTTTTTTAAATTCATTTAATAAAATTTTTGTAAAAAATTAAAATGAAATCATCTTATGTAAAGAGCTATGTGATTATAGTCATTACATAAAAACTAATTCGAGATAACAATCTATCCTAGTATTAAAAAATTATTTTATATTTAAGGTATATTTATAAATTTGACTATATTCTATGTAGATTTACTTCCAACCAAACGTAGTAATATTTTTTCAATATCATTTTTCAGAATAATTTTTTCACCAATCAAATATGATAAAAATTATTTTTTTTGTAATTATTTTTTTAAATAAATAATTCATAGGATTTATCAGATTATCTTGTAATACATACCCAACCAAATGAACCCCAAGAGCAGAAGGAAGATTGTCATTTATGACACTGGTTTTATTGGTTAAATCAAGGCCACTTTTGAAGGCCAATTTATGCTATGTATGTATCATAGACAAACTCGAAAGCAAATCAGAGAGACCAAGTATCAAGATAGAAAATCTTTGTTTACTAGCATATATTTAGAGACTTATTTTTAACATCATCTTATATACATGTAGAGATAAAATGTGATGATGTTTTATAAGGTGAGTAATTCTTTGACCAACGTATGTCGTATAGCAAAAATATACCATCCATCTTATTAGGTCACTAGCTATCATTTTCAATACGCATTTAATGCTGTAGTTCTGATTTTTATTTAAAATTTTGAATGATAAAAATATCTCTTCTTTTTTGAAAAAAATTATACATCCTACAGTCAAATTATGATTTCCTGCATAGTAGAAGTCATGATTTTCTTATAGAAGTCATAAAGAAAAAAAATATTTTATTATTGAAAATTTATGAAATTTTTAAATAACGAAAATCCCCTCTTTTCTTCTATGGCAAATTCTGACTTGTGTTATGCATAAAATCATAATTTGATCGCAGGATGTCTTAATATGTTACAGAATGTCATAATTTTTTTAAAAGAGGAGGGATATTTTTTATATTCAAAATCTCAAATGAAAAAGCAGAATTACAGGCATTAAATGTGCATTGAAAAGCTGGTGACTATGTGGCCCATAAGATGGTGTGGTATATTTTTGCTGCATCGTATGCGGTGCATGACTTTTTCTTTGTAAGGAGACATTTATTTAGAAATAAAATAAAAAAAATAAAGAAAATGAGATGAAAAAGGATCCAAGAAAGGAACCTCAAATAGATATCCACTATAAGTAAACCAGGCCTCTCTGTTTCTCACTGGAATAGAAGGAATCAGACAGCATAAATGGAGAGCCAAAGGGGTCGAAGTCCCCTCTTTTCTCTTAGTGGGAGAATGAGAAGAAGATTAGGCTCCCTTCCGCTCATGTCATTGATTGGAGTCTCTCTCAAAGACGGAGTTTTGATAGAAAAATATGTTCAAATTTTGTAGAAAGATCATATTTTGTTTGCTTAACATCTTTTAATGACAGCTCCTTTCGAGGGATTTTTTGTAGGGGAGAGCCCAATCCTCGACCTTCTTTGATCGTTTCTTCGATTCATTTGGTGCTTGAAAGCACGCTACATTCGGCCCTCAAGCATATCACCATTATGAATGATAATTTTTTTTTTTTTATTTATGGAGCTAGTGTGGAAGAGGAGAAGGGGAAGAAAAAGTTTTGGAGGTTATTAGAATGACATATGTTGCTGTGAGGCTCAAAATCTGAAATAGAAAAAATTGAATGAAGTCGAGCTGGATGTCGGTCGTGATCTGGAATGCCTTCAAAAAATCTACAAACAAGTCAAAAATCGATGGAGATCCCCAATTTTTGACCCTTCGATGCTTAAGTCAACTTTGAGCTCGAGAACAGGTGGTGGAAAAAGTATAATAGAGCAGGAGAGTTTGCCAAGAATTATAGAGATAGGACTTTGTAGGAACTGGATCTCTTTTTAAGAATTGACAGAGTTCCTACTGATGGAGTCTCAGTCTAATTTTTCTAGGCTCAGAACTTATCTTCAGAAGATCCTGGCTTCTATTTATAGAGGGGCTGATGAGGCCGTTACAGAGTTTGTCAGCCGTTAGAGGAGTTTGTTATAACAAATGTTCAGTTGTATGGAGATCGTGGGGTGACTACCTATATGATAATGAGCTGTATCATGGCTATAGCAAGCTGGAAGATAGCTATAAAATAACCGTCTGTATTTTAGGGTCACATCGATTTGGATCGATGTCCCATAGGTAGGTCAGTAGATAGCCGAACTAATCATAATGCTTCATTAAGAGTCAATTCAGATTAGCTCAGATCGATGTTTAGTTGAATTGAGTTGAACCAGATCGGTATTCAACCGATCTGATCTAGAAGTAGACTTTCAATAATACAATTCTTAGATGATTCTCTCTAATATTGTTACGTGCTAGACATGGTTTTTTAAGAGATCGGCCTTCAGCTTTCGATGAGATCGACTTTATGATGATCTCAGCCTTCCAACGAGGTCGGCTTTATGATGGTCACAGCCTTCCAATGAGTCGGCTTTCTGATGAGCTCTACAACTGAGCTTCACATCGATATTCTTATCAATCTGAGAATTTTTGAATCCTAAAGATATCAGCTGGGTGGCGTGACCCCTACAATACTTGCCCCCATTTTTGAGTCCAAAGAAGTTGCTTTGGATAAAAGTAGTCCAAAAAAAATTTCTCAACTTGTCTGAGGTGGCGAATTTGTGCCATTTAGTTCTTTAAGTGAACTGCTCGGATCTTATCTGATGTCATCATGGGTAGATCGAATCTCTTATGCATCAGAAGTTCTATCTTGAGATTTTTCATCTCCTTCCCTTTCAAAGGCATTTCACATGAAATTTCAAGTTAGAATTTATCGTTTTGAGACTAGCAAAGTCCAATCTGAAGATCAATTTTTCTGCATAAAATTATGGTGAAGTCCAATCTAGAGACCAAGTGTTTTACTTTGAATACTTGTGGTCCAATTAGAATTTTGAATTTTTATGAGATATAATTTGGAGATCTGATTTTTGGTCTTCTCGAAACTTATCTCAATCCGGAGATCGATATTTTGGTCCTCAAGTGGACTTGGCCCATTTGAGACTTTGAACCGATTCAAGATCGAATTTTTGATCTTTTTGAAATTTATCTCGATCTAGAGATCGATATTTTGATCCTCAGGGAGACTTGGCCCATTCAAAGCTTTAAACTGATTCGGAGATCGGATTTTTGATCCTATCAAGACTTATCTCGATCTGGAGATCGAGTTTTTGATCCTCTCAAGATTTATCTTGATCCAGAGATTGATATTTTGGTCCTCAGGGGGACTTGGCCCATTCGGAGCTTTAAACTGATTCGGAGATTGGATTCTTGATCCTATCAAGACTTATCTCAATCTGGAGATCGAGTTTTTGGTCCTCTCGAGACTTATCTCGATCCGAAGATCGGTATTTTGGTCCTCAGGGGGACTTGGTCCATTCTGAGCTTTAAACTGATTCGAAGATCGAATTTTTGTGACGTCTAATCTAGAGATTGGGTGTCTCACTTTGAATATTTTGTGGTCTAGTCAAAACTCTAATCTAATCGAGACTTTGGATTTGTATGAGGTCTAAGTTTCAATGAGCCTTGAGCTTCATCAATGTCGTGTTTATCTAGGTAAACTAGTTGATGGCTATATTAAGATAGAACCCTCAGGAGGGTTAGTTCTTTTTGTTGCTGTTTCACATTTTTGGTCCTCCTAATGAGATTGGTCCCCTTCTAATGAGTCCTAATGAGATCGGCTTTTGGATGAGGTTGGCCTTTGATGAGTTTGGTTTTTTGATGAGCTCGGCTTCCTGATGAGATCGACTTTCTAATGAGCTCGATCTCCTGATGAGATCGGCCTCCTGATGAGCTTGATCTTTGGATGAGCTCGACCTTCTCATGATCTCGACCTTCTGATGAGGTTGATTTTCTGATGATCTCAGCCTTCTGATGAGGACAACTTTCTGATGAGCTTGACTTTTTAAGAGTTCTTTCGATGAGCTCTACTTTTTGACGAGGTCTGCCTCTTGATGAGGGTGGCTTTTTGTTCTGTTTGGTTCTTCACATGAATTACTACATCTCTTTGGATAAGTTTTTAATATAGATTGCTAATATGTATTTGACGAACTTCTATCTCGAATCTTATTGAGAGTTTTTAGGTGACTATGGATAGTGTCAAGCTCGGCTTCCTCTACTTTGGATCCTACCAGGGATGGCTTTAGATCTCGTAGATGATTTTTGGATGATCTCGAATCCTGTCGAGATTAGTTTTTTCTGTCTCAGATCTTATTAAGACGACCTCAAATCTTATTGAGGATTTTTTTTTAAATATATGCGCGCGCACGCGCGCGTGCGCACATACACACACAGATATATATATATTGGTCTGTCCAATCTCACATAGCCCGATCTGAGTTTAACTGTCCTATATAGGACTTAGATAATTATATTTATAACAAACGATTATGGTCCAAGGATTAGATGGCTCAGATGATTGGATTAACTCTACTCCCATGTACATGAGGTATTGTCCGTTTTGGCTCATGACCATCTTTGAATTTCAGTAAATTTTGATCATTTGGAGCTTCACGGTTTATCCTTTACGGAGAGAGAAAAATTTCAATCTATATTAGCCATACTTTCTCTTAACTTACAACTGATGTGGACTAAAGATGCCATCTCTTTATAACATGAACATTATCTGACTTTGATTGGATCAATCATGAAGCTGATGTAGCTTAATATAATAAGTAAACTTTAAACTATTAAAAATGATATAACTTTAAAATTAGATCGATTAATTAATAATAAATTAATCTTAATAAATTGAATGTAATAAGATTTAAGAAGTACCTCTGGTCGATGTCATCATGGGCAGATTGGGTCTCCTATATATCAGATGAGTTTCATTTTGAGATGTTTCATTTCTTTTCTTTCAAAGATATATTGTTTTAAAATCTCTAGTCAGAATTTGAGTTTTCTCGAATAGATATCTCATATGGATAGACTTTTTATCCTCATTTGATCAGACTTCATGACTGAAGGCTTATTGTCAGTGTGCTGTTTTTCAGAGAAGAACTTTTATTTGCCTTTCGATCTCCATCAAGATTTGACATTATGTTGATGATCCCAGTAGTAGACAGATTGTGATAGATTGGTTATTGATTGTATTGAGATAGAGTTTCTTGAGGTGCTGCCTCTAGTTGCTATCCTGTTGTACATCGAAGTGGAGGTGAAACTACTTCTGGCATGCCTCCAGGGAAAGATGGTGAAGGCATAGAGTTATTTTGTGCCCTTTAATTCATCATTTTTTTATAAAGTTTTTGGGCAAATACCCTTCCTCTAGCGTCAATCTATTGCTGCGAAGCTCAAAATCTAAAATAGGAGAGATCGGATGAAGCCGAGTTGGAGGTCGGTCGCGATTTGGATTGCCTTCAAGAAAACCTACAAAATAAATCAAAAATCGATGGGGATCTTTTGATTTTTGATCCTCCAATTTTTGGTCCTCAAATGCTTAAGTCAGCTTTGAGCCTGAGAACAGTTGGTAGAAAAAGTATAATAGAGTAGGAGAGTTTGCCAAAAACTAGAGAGATGGAACTTTGTAGGAACTGAAACTCTTTTTAAGAATTGACAGAGTTCTTACTGACGGAGTCTCAGTCTAGTTTTTCTAAGTTTAGAATATACCTTCAAAGAATCTCTAGCCCTCTATTTATAGAGTTGATGAGGCCGTTACAGAGTTTGTTAGACCGTTAAAGAAATTTATTATAACAGAATATCCAACTGTATGGAGATTGTGGAGCGACTGCCCATATGGCGATGAGCTGTATCATAGCTGTAGCAAGCCGAAAGATAGTTGTAAAATAATTATCTGTATTTTGGGGTCACATTGATTCTGGACCGATGTCCCATACGACAAGTCGGTAGATAGCCAAACTGATCATAATGCTTCATTAGAAGTTAATTCGGGTTAGCTCAAATCGGTGTTTAGTTGAGCTAAGTTGAACCAGATCAGTATTCAACCGATTTGATCCAGAAGTAGACTTTGAATAATATAATTTTCAGATAATTCTCTTTGATATTGCCACGTGCCAGAGATGACTTTTTAAGAGATCGGCCTTCAGCTTTCCAATGAGATCGGCTTTATGATGATCTTAGCCTTTCGATGAGGTCGGCTTTACGATGGTCTCAGCATTCTGATGAAGTTGGCTTTCTAATGAGCTCCACAGTCAAATTTCATATCGATATTCTTATCAATCCAAGAACTCCTGAGTCTCGAAGATATCAGCTGAGGTGGTATGACCCTTACAACAACATGCATTTGGTATTTTTTGACCTCAAACTGATGTTCGCTTCAAAATTTGATCTTTTTGTTTATAAGTTATTGAATTAGAGTTCCTTATACCAGTTGTAATCTTTTTTTGTATATAGGTTTCATGTTCTTTGCCCTTGTCTCTCGAGATTCTCTTGTTTTTAATGATACCATTTTACTACCATCTTTTTCCTCCAGTTTATATCATCCCACAGCTTAGTTTTTTGTTGGGATCAGTATACATTTGGGATTTCTATCTTGATATGGTTCCGTCTTTTGATTATTGGGTTTGATTGTGATTACTTTCTTACTGATTTTGTATAGCACTTTAATTTTCTTGCACAAATTTCGTCACTTGATTTAAACTTTTGTTCTCTGGGAGAAAAAAAACCTTTTAGTTATGTATGTTTAATTATATACGCACCTGTCTTTCCTGTGGCAATCTTCCTATTGGGATAGAATCTGTCTGGATTCATGCCACAATCCAGTCTTCTAAGTTTCTTTTGTTGAACCATAACAACTTATAGTATCCAAAATTCTACAGGAATTCCTTTACGTTCTTGCTGCAAATGATTTGTTACCTTGGTTATTAATTGTCGTATGCAGACAGAGAGAAAGCCATTATCTCAGTGGAGCTATTAAAGAACTTCATCGATCCTTTTCTAATCTAAAAATACCCTTTATTTCATTTATATTCTTGTGCAATTGTCTTTGTTCATCATGGCCTTCTTTATTGGTTGTCATCTGAATTATTGAATAAGTTAAAATCTAGCTACCCCAATCTGGATTTTCTTCAACTTTTGGTTTTTACTTTCAATTATTGGAGAAATGTAATTCTACAAACTCTGATCTTTTTTTTTTTCAATATACAAACTATTATAATTTGATATCTATATGATGACAATCTTTACTATTAAGTTTTAACTAGTCTCTAGTTTTATTTTTAATATTTTCAAACTATTTTCGACCTATATATATATATATATGGTGAAATTTTTATCAGCCTGGAAACGTGTGCTCGGGTATTTTTCCCTTCTATCACCAATCTATTTCTGTAACTTTCACCAATCTAAAATATACGGAGTTGCTCATATATTTTATTTAGGTCTTCATTTTTTTCATATGTTTCTCATTCATACATTTTGTCATGGAAAAAGTTGTTATAATTTCAATCTCGATAACATCAATTGTTGCTGCATTTTATTTTCTGTTGGTCTTCATCTGTTTTCCTGCAGTGTTAAAACTGTAAACTGCTAATCCCATGGCATGAATGCTTTTCTATTTGTTTTTAGGTACAGATATTGGAATTCTGTGTTGACTGGGGTTTGCTGTCTCACTGCTTTTTTGTTTATTTCCTTCTCAACTTCTTTTAATCTGTTCGGTAATTGCTCACGAATTGTCTAAAGCAGGATTAGCAAAGATGCCAATATCAAGGATTTCTAAACAACATTCAGCTGACCCTTGTTTCTCAAAATCCATTTTTTTTGACTCTGATTCTGATTCTGAAACAAATTCAAAGACTGTGAGAACTTCCTTGGTCCGGGTTAAGATAAATCTTAAGGGGTTGTTCTTTTGTGCGTAAATATCACGAAAAATTTAGTCAATTTTTTCATTGACCCATTTATCCATGTTCTCATACTTTTCAAGATGAATAAGTTACTTTACCATGAGCAATATTTATCCATAAAATGGAGGAAAGTTTTACCCATTTAGAAGGTAGCTAAATCATTTTCCCATCAACCAGTAAAGTAGGTATTTAATGCTGTACCTAAAATATCCATCCTCATTTTCAATGTCTCCATCATTCAATTCTTAATAACTTAGTCAAATCTAAAAAGCATAAGGGATATCATGGGAAATATAGATAAATTTTATCAACTTATCCAAAAAAGTAGTGATGTAAAAGAATATGGGTAATAAATTCTGAAATTATTTTTCTATATGTAAAAAAGTATAAATAAATTATTTTTTAATTTAAATATTATCTGACAAATATTTATTTAAAAAAATATAAATTTTTAGATAAATTTTTTATCTGCAAAAGGATGCCCTAAAAGCTCCCTTAGTTACGATTCTTCTGCTGCAAAGAACAGGTATAAGAATGACTTTCATGATTCAGGAGGCTCAGAGAACCGGTCAGCGCAAGAACTGGAAAACTATGCTGTATATAAGGCTGAGAAGACTGCACAGAAAGTAAATGACTGCATGAAAATTGCTGAAGCAATTACTCTTGAAACCTTGCATCAGCAGGGGGGAGCAGATTGCACGGACTCCTCAAACTGCTGCTAACATTGATCAAGACCTTAGCAAGGTAAACTCAAGAAAGTTTATGACTAGGATGATGTGGTGTGCAAAAATTGAAAGGAAAAGAGATTTTCTTTTTCTTCTTTCATAGGGGTTTTCCGAGACCAAGTTACTATTATTTCTTTCTCCTCCCTCATGTTGAGTTCCATGCCCCCCTATCCATACCTAGCTATTGATTATGGTACACAACTTTCATTGTTCACACATCACATGTGGATCGGTGGATTTCTCATAGTTGGTGTTCCAAGATCAGTGAGAATTTTACACTCCAGAGGAGGTATTTTCCTTCTCAAATACCCAACATACTAAATCCCAATAATATCAAAGTATTGAGTTTTGAGCAAAATGATTGGTTGAGGGTGCTTTTGAACATTAGAATACATTGATGAATGACATCTGTGGCATGTCTTGTATGAGTGTTGAGACCCGGTAAAATTATATTTGTTGTTATTGACTTTACCAACCAAAAAGTGGGATCCTTTTGTAGCTTTGTTTTGTTGCTTTTGATTTACCTTTAGCACAATATTTTTGTTGCTCGTCTCATTTTTGTCAGAGTTTCCATCATCTCTTGTTCCTCCCCTTTTCACATTGATATTTATAAATCTTGCTACCTAAAAGATGCAAGGATGATTATTAGCCAAAAGATTGGCCAATCTGCTACTCAGCATGTGCAAGAATTTTTTTTTTATATATATAATTTCCAAGTTCTTTATTCCTTCTGCTAAATCACATCCCTATGTTTCTTTACAGGCAAAACAAGGCTTTTGATGGATTGCATGATGATGTGGAAGAGCTGAATGACAGAATCAAAGGAGCCAACCAACGAACTCGGAGGTTGCTCGGGAAATAGGCCACAAATTTTATAGTGCAAATGTCATAAGAATAGAAGACACTGGTTTTCAGCAAGTTTTACAGACCACAGCTCTGTTATTTCTTCCTGTATTACCATAGTCCCCTTAATTACCATCTGTGATTGACAGTAAGTTGTATATATATGCCACATTATAGCCCTTGTTTATCCTCAAGTATGTGTTTTGTGGTGCTTCCACTGCAATGTTGATTTTTCATTCATAAGCTGTATGTGCTCACATTCCATGGCAATGTTGATTCCTTATTCACAAATTTCATCCATCCATTCATAGAGATGGAACATGTAGTACCAAGTGCGACGAAATGGATTGAATAACACTTGGATCAATTGGTGGACATCAGTCTTTTGACAATAAAATGTGGCAGTAGTATGAAATGAAATGAGTTACCAGATGCTGCACACCTAAGCCATTTTTGACATTTTAGTGCTTATATTTTGGCATGACGACATATTTAACCTTGCAGCAGAAAGTATCAAAACTATGAGAAAACATAAATTTAGTTTTTGATTGTAATAAAAAAAAAAAAGGGTTTTATTCAAACTATTTCGCAGGGAGTCTGTCCCTTTCTCAAATCCAACCAGTCCTTGAAGCCCCTGTTGTTGTGTCCTCTAAAAAGGTTTTTTTCAAACTATTTCAGTGTTCAGAGATGTTCACTTTTTCTTGTGTTGCTTCCTTTGTAGGAATTACTGTGTTTATTGTAATACTAACCTTGTCATGTGGATTTCCTGAATCATTGCCCTTGATGTATTCATCTCCAATATCTGGATTTGGTTACATTTACTTCATTTGTTCTTGAGGTTATCATTAAGGTCAACCATAAAGTAATTTAGCAGCAAATCATTATGTCTATATGCAAGGTCAGCCAAAGTCAAAATATGACATAAAACATTCAGAGAGTGTTTGGTTCACGATCGGAATCAGAATGAAAATTAGAATGGCTTAAAATCGAAATCGGAATGGCCAAATTCTCCGAAGCACTTGGTTCGTGACCGAAATCAGAATCGGAATTGAAATAAAAATTTGAATCCATAAAGGAGAGTAGGGATTGTATTATATATAGATTGAGCTATTCCCATTTCATTCCATCTCGGAATCAGAATCAAAATGTGACTCTTCCAGCCAAATGGCTGAATAGGAATCATCCATTTTGATTTCGATTTCAGACCCACACTCTCTCCAATCAAACACACCCTTAATGTAATAATGATCAGAAAGAGCTAACAATCTTTTATGGTTGATTGTCAACTTGGAACCAATGTTTTGTTAATTAGTTTCACCACTACAAGGTAAGAGAAGAACTGCCAACATTAGTTGGATGACCAATTAAAAACAAAGGGAACCCTACCTTCTTGGTTTCCTAATTTCTTTCAACCTGCAAAGCAGTACCCAGAGGCTCCATGCATACAGAGGGCAGAAGATGTGTGATAAACAAAGATACAAAACAAGCAAATTCATCAAGTTTTTAATCTCAATTAATCCAGGTAATGGAAGGATTCCTTTGCCTAACACCATCCTTCACTAGATTTGCATTAAAATATTACTTTTTGGTCTAAACATTAAAATATAAATTTAGAAAAAGGAACAATGTTGCAGGGAAGAAGCTCTTGACATTTTGTCTCCCATCTCCAATAAGAAACGTCAACCCAACAAAATTTATCAATTTAAGAATTCACTTACCCTTAAAGACATTTTAGCAACAACATGCCTCAAGATATCATCAAATTGTTCAAGTATTTTTCTGGCCTCGAAATTTTATGGCACCAAAAATGAACCTACAGCTTCACCAAAAATGAAAAAGATAATCGTGTACTTAATAGTTTTGACAGCCTAGCACAAGCAATAGATTTAGAGACATCAACTGCATAAATACTGCTATGATGGCAAAGAGGTCTCTCCACCTAGAGATAAAAGTTTCTAATATCCCTGATTTCAGTACATAATGAAATTGCTTTAACCATGCTACAAATTAATTATCCAGTATTCATTTATGACTGATAAGTATGTGTAAATCTAGTGAAATATAAAGCAGGTTTCTTTAGCATTTGATTAAGCCCTGTGCTCATCATGTAGAGTGGATCAAATGAATGCTACCAGTTTTTTAGTTGCTTTGAGAATCAAAAAAATGTTTAAACATTACCCTTTTGAGTTAAAATTTGGTAGTCAAATTGAACAACATAGAAATGGATACAAGTAGTTTAAGTGAGGAAAAGACAGCGCAAATTTTAAAGTAAAAATGTTCGTTTGTCAAGGTAGATTGCAAGAACCATATATGAACAAAGACCTGGCACAAGTTTGACTCTACAATTTGACAAAATCCATAAATCATTAAGAGCTAAGAACCCTAAATCAAGCACAAGGGCAGTTCTAGCAAGCAAATGAAGACATCTTCATATAAATGCCTTCCAACACCATAACCTCTAAATCAGTTGTCTAATGCTCACAACTTTGTTGACAAAGGCTAGGAGTTGTATGCATTTGTTCACATGAACTCATTGATGCATCCTAAGGACGGTGACGACATCATGTTTCTGTCCATGATGCAAAATAGTTTCATCTTCTTTTGCACTCAGATCTGTAACCAAACACATCATGCTCCATGAAGAATAAGCCACAGAGTCCAATTTTACTTTCACCACCTTGTCATTCTGTACTAGATATTTTCAGCATCTCGTGAGTCATCCACAAACAGCAGGACATTTTTCACAGTTTGAGGATGCCTTTGGAGCTTCATTATCATCAGCAGTTCCAACATACCATAGACCACAACCATATAACACTACCAGCCTTCGGCTGTATGGTTTTAATCTCTAGAGTTTGATGCCCTGCAACCTTGGACAATCTTGATAGAGCAGCATCTAGTGATAGTAGGTACATACAATATAAATCTTATAGAACTTATAGTTGAAGCCTCCATTGTAAAGCCATGTCAGCATGCCTCCGTACCCCATATCACCAAAAAAAAATTCAGCTGAACCAACACGGGAAAAAGGCGCAAGGGGCAACAGGGAACAGGAAACTTGTGTATAGCATTGGCTTTGCAATCTACCAACATTAATTACTGACAGATCATGCAGCACAGGCATGAATGCATGAATACATCTTCCTGCACTATCATATGTAATTTACAGACACTTCAAAAAATCAGTGTCATCTCAGTGCTGGATGCATAACAAGAAAACAGCTTAAAAGGTAAGAGAAAGCAAAAACTTCCCAACCTGTAAGACTTCAGAAAAGCATGCTTTATCATATCTTGGGGAACATCATAGTGAGCATTGCTAGAACTGGCCTTATCCACTCACACAGCTGGATACAAGGAACTTCCTTTTGCTCCCCTGATCTTCACACAATTCCACAACATCTCTCACCTTCTCAATCAGTTCCTCCAGCCCATCCACTCTGAAACTCTGGTAGTCAAGAGCTTTTTTGTACCGCTGTTCATACAGAGCCTCAAAATTACCGAGGGGAACAGGACAGGAGTAACAAACAAGAAGCTCTTGAACCTCCTGTCTGAAACTCTCCAGATGGTAATCAAAGTCACATGCTGCACCTAAAACAGTCTCGGCATTCCTCTCATCATCCGAGAACTCATCAGAGGAGCTACCCAAATGAGTACATACACCAACATCCACATTTTCTTCCAGAACTCCTTTTCCCTTTTTATCCTTCCTCAAAATGATTGGTGTACTCAGACACTTCTTCAAATTCCTGTCGGCTGAGTTACGAAGGCAGAGCAGTTTCTTCTGTCCCTTCCCAACCACAACCAAAGCATCAGTCATTTTCTTAATGAGGTGCACCAGCTTATACACTCCATACTCTGCCATGTAGAGTGGCCGTCCAAAGATCTTAAGATACTCTGGCGGAACACGTACAAGCGGCAAACTTCCACCAGACATCTCAAGCAGCCTGACTAGCTGACCCTTCAAACCCTGAATATCTCCTGGACGAACCCACCATGCCTGATCTTCTCTACTATTCTGATCCCATACCAGACCTTCACTTAGACCAGATGGTAGACTTTGCGACCTTGAGGAAGTTAAATAAGGCCCAGCTATTAAATTATTGCTACTGTAATCTGACAAGGAATGAGAAGTTCTAGAATGTTCTCTAGAAACATGAGAAGAGTTGTAGCAATATAACTGATTGATGTTTCCTCGGGTGGTGTATTCGCTTTGAGAAATTCCTCTATAAACAATCGCTTCTTCTTCATTCTGACAGTAAGCATTGTCTCCCATACTACAGCTCATGAGATAGCTGCAAGATCAGGCCCAGAGGGAATAAAACTTTTTGGAGGAACAAAACCTTCACCATGGGCTATGCTGGGCCAGTCCCAAACAAACCTTCCTGCATTGCTTAAAGCAGAGGAAACACCCACTCCAGAAGGGATAACAAGGATGATAGTGTACCCACGTTGACCAAGTATATGCAAGGCTGGTGCAAAGTCCACATCACCTGATATTAACATAATTGAAGAGGGTGGTCGGTTATCCAGAGCAAACAGAAACATGTCGACTAAGATAGCCTTGTCAGCAGCATCTTTTCTACCATTTGGAACATCTACGAGCTTAACGCCTGTTCTCTGGCAACCCTCTCTCAGCCTCCGAGGAAAGGCATTGAAATCCCCATAAGCAGAGAACATGGTTACAGCTCCTTCAATGACAGGATGCACCCGTAATGCCATTCGAATGTTGCCTGCAACATCTTCAGGGCGAACATCACTTGGAACTGGACAGTTCTCGATGTCCCAAAGGATAGCCACAGGAGCATGCAATGCCACAGTTTGCTGGTTAGGCACTTCAGGTTGTTCCTTGTTAGAAGTGGATAATGGCCCACTGGAGTTCGATGATTCTGGAGATATAACCTTTGGTGGAAGACTTGTAATGGCCATTGCCTTGTCTTCGTAAGACATTTAAGCTTCCTACATATGCAGATATACAAAAATCTGAAAGGAAGTAATTTTCAGGGGGAAAAAAGGATAACAAGCACTGCATGTCATCAAGTAAGAAATATACAAAACAATGCAGAACTGAAAAGTTGGACAATCATTGAAGATGCAAGGACCAGACATCCAGCATTAATGGAACACGAAGTTCATGGCAAATAATAGAAAGCATCTTTATAAGTAATCAAGCATGGTAGGTTCAACTATATCAGCAAATCTTTGAATTACAGACCTGATGACAAAGAACCATCACTTGTGCGGCTATTCAGCATGGATAAAAGAAATTCTTCATGGTTGGCCTAAGCATGGCGCATTTAATTTTTCATGAATGTCAAAATGATATTTTGGAGCTCCGAAGACATCTTATCAAGGTTGGTCTAAGTGTGATGTGTTCAACTCTCAAGTTCTCATGCATGTCTAATTGATGGTCTGGAGTTCCTGCAAAGCACTACCAACTAAGGGCCTATTTGGATGATTGGACCCAAAATCCCATAGGAATCGTGGGTTTGGGCATTTGCAACCACATAAATTAGGCTGGGCTAGGGCTGTTTTCATAAATACACAGAAAACTATTGCAGTGGGCCAGCCCAAATCCTATACGGAGAAAAAAAAAAGACCTGCTAATCCAACAGGGAGAAAAAAAAGAGATCTTAGCAGGTCTTTTTTTCTCCCTATGGGATTCAGGCCAGCCCACTACTTTGATTTTCTGAGTATGTATAAAGATAAGCTGCACTAGGCTTCATTTAGATGGTTATATTGGCCCAAACCCATGATTCTTATGGGATTTTGGGCCCAGGCATCCAAATAGGCCCTAAATGTGGAGACAATCCTCATTGTATACAACTCATGAATGTTATTGCACCTACATTCAAAATCAATTTCTCAGAAATCAATTGAAGCATGGCAGCAATGCACAATCACTCTTAATATATGTCGATTAGATACACCGGCTTAGTTTGATCACAAGTCATGCAAAATTAGAAACACAAAATCTTGTACTCGACATCACAATACAAGATATGGCAATTAAGTAATAACCACGAATACTAGACTAATTTAAATGAACTTAGCACCTAGTAATATAAATTCACATGTATTAACTTTATTCAGATTGACAATTTAACATCATGAAATAGTAGCAGTCAACCAATAAACAAGAACAGAAATAGACATTGAAGGATAAAATAAGACCATTCTGGAATTTTTCACAACTTGTGACTTTCTTTCTTAACCATGAAGACTATCATTAACCTTCAAGAACCATAAAGCCGAACAAAGTCCGACAGTAGACAACATTGGTGGTCCTTAAAGATACGTCAAGCCTCAACATTTATTGAACCCAACACAGCATAACATGCAGAAGATGCAAGATCTCTTTTCTCCATTTCTCATTTAGGTTAGAAGTCACTCTCTCAATCTAATGATTCCATCATTTCTCATCCTATTAGACTGACTAATTTTATAAATGACTTCATTTAAAGGAACCACTGGACAGGAACACTGAGACACAATGAAGCTCCAAACTTCTTAGATCATGTGACCAAGGACTTGCCCCAAAATCATGGTCTTGAGTTCTATATACAATCCATCATCAACAGATATTCACAGCTACAAGAAAAGAAAGGTACTTCTAGTAAGATATGGAATAAATTGTAGGAGAAATGGCTTCAATGAAGAACTTGTGCAGAAGTTTGGTATGCCTATGCATCATTGATGAATTCAGAGATAAGGAATTCTTGGAAATAAAAACAGGACAACATGTGAAGTTCTAAATCAAGTTAAAGATCATAAACCAATAGCCAGCATTTTCAACAAGTAGATGAAAAGAAAGATGGTAGACAAAAAACAGATCCGAGACTTTGAAATCACAAAATTAAGCTGCGAGGGAAAGTGATAGACAAAAAACTAGAAGAATAAGATCAAAAAAAAATCTCTAGCAACCAATCTGGCCTTTTCTGAGGAACGTTAATCAATAAGTTTGATACCTTAATAATGGAAGGTAAGTAGATTACTCAACAGAAGATGGAAAAGTAACGAGGAGAATTCACAGAAATTATACTGATACGAAGAAGACTTATAACATTGGCGATGGAAAAACAAAAGACGACGATCATTAACAAGACCCAGAATATCATCCGATCTGATCTAAATGTTGCAATAATAATCATCCAACCAAGTTTGGAAAGACTGGCGCTTATTGATGATCAAATGAAAGCCTGAACAAGATTTCATAACTTCAATAGCACACGAGCAAAATCCAGATCAAGTCTCACTCTCTCACCCTTCACCTACGCCCATTTCCCCCCAAATATAGAAAGCCTAACCGATAATAAACCTAGAACAAACCCCCAAAAAAAAAAAAAAAATCCCACGGATTCCCGAAAACTCAACTGAAACATCCCTAATCTCCCCTAAACCCAAATGAAATGTCCACAAAAAATAAGGAATCAAGTCCTTCAGGAAAAAACGAATTACAAAAGAGAACAACAAAATCAAATCACTTAGAGATAAATCTAACAGCTGTCTCTAAATTTTCTCAATCCCGAAACATCAAAAACCAGCAAAAAGACGGTGTGGAATTTATCAGATTCGCCCAAAAATGAGAATTTTTCGAACTTTACGGAATTTGAAACTTACCTCGGATTCAAGTAGCTCAGGAATCAATCTAAAAACTGAGACGGATTCGATGAGATCGAGGGACATTCAAGGGCAGCGACCGACTACGATGGACGAGAAGCGTCGAGGCCCCTCCGTGGGTCTCCCTTCGTCTTCCGGAAGAGTGTACTGTGTTAGTCCACCACACGAGAACGACTTTGCTGTGATCGTCTCTATCGGTTTGAGCCCAGATGAAATCTGAACCGTCCGATGGATGATAAAAGAGGCTCCACTGGTTGGACGGTTGGGGAGTGATGAACTGTGGCTCGACCTGTGGGATCCGCAATGTGGGCGGGTCCCACTAAGGTTGGGGGCTTCCACTGACCGTAGATTGAGATTTTGATCCAAATGGTGTTTAATTAACGAACGTCTTTAGGTTGCTAGAATCAAACTTGGGATGCCAATGGATTGGTCATCTATTGGCAAGTTAATTGATTTTAATTCAGACTTCTACTTAGTATTTTTAACTTATTTAGATTTGATTTATGAATATATATAACAAAAAAACGCAGTGCTGTAATGGGGCAACCTAGTCCCATTAACGATCATCATACAAGGTTTAATCCCCAAGACTCTTACAAACGTTATCATCATGCCTTGGCGGAAGAATCCCTAAGTCCAAGCAAAGCTGCCTGCTTGCTATCTTTATTTTTCATAAAGGGACGTCCAAATAGCCCCTAGGTTGAAGTTAGATATAAAATTCACGTTCCACGGCAAAAATTCCAATATACATGTATACATATATACATGCATATGCATATATACATATATGGACATGTACATACATACATACATATACATATATATATATATATATATATATTTTTTTTTTTTTATATATATATATATATAGAGAGAGAGAGAGAGAGAGAGAGAGAGAGAGAGATTGGAACCCGGTCGAATCCTATTCAAATCCGATCACATGTACTCCATCTGAACAGTGAGCATCCCGATGCATCCATTTTCAACTAACGCTTTTGCTGTTTGGTTGGCATGGCATGTTAAAATAAAAATTAAAAAAAAAATAGCATTCAATGGAATGTGACAGAAGGCCTTGGGTTGTGGCTGATGAGGATAAAAGGCTTATTGAGGATAGGATACGGACACAGCATGCACTCATTTCTCTCTTTATGGGTGTAAATTCTCTGTAATAATCAAAAAGTATCAGGAGATGTTGTGCATGGTTGGGCATATCCATTTTGAGATGGACAGCCACATGCGCTCACGGCAGCATTAAAAAAAATTAAAAAAAAAAAAATATATAAATTTAGGAGTATTTGGACAGTTTGGACAGTCCATTTTATGATGGATGGCATCTAATCATGCACAGTATTTTACGGTATTTTTTAAACACCATAAAAATTATTTTCTCTTTATCTCTTTATTTCAAATACCATTTTCTTATTCTCTCTCTCCTTCCGACTCTAAAACTCTCTACCCCCTTTCTTCTTTTCGGCAAAAATTCAAGCCTTTCTCTCTCTTTTTGATCCTTCAAATGGCAATGGAGCTCTCTCTCTCTCCCTTCCTCTCTATCTTTTGTATTTTCATTGACATTCTCTCATTCCCTCTCTGGCCTCTACAGCTCTTTCTTCATCTCTCTCTCACTGGCACAACTCAAGCCTCCCTCTCTTCCTTTAGCTCAACCATTGAAATTCGCTCTCTCTCTCATTAGAATTGACATCCTTCCTCTCTCTCTTCTCCCGTCGGCTGAAGCATCGTCAACCCCATAGCTCTCCCCCCCCTCTGTCACCAAAATCCCATCCTCCACCTCCCTCTTTCTCATCGAAATATAGCTAAAAAAATGTTAAATTTATCTTAAGTTGAACGAAGACAAAAGTAAAAAAAAGATTACACTATCAATAGCTAATCGTCGGATTCCTTTGTTCTCTATCTCTTGAGTGCAAAATTACTTAACCACTGTATTGCTTGATAACAAAATCATAGCATAAAAATATACCATGCTCATGCATACATTTATATCATCAATAAAAGTGAATTGCATTTTAGTTGCATTCTCCTTTAAATAGCCGATCATGATATATATTATTTAGTAGAATATATGTATTTGAATGCTACTTATATTAACTCTATTTTATTTACAGTAATTATGCAAATTGCACATATGGTGAATGCATGTATGTATATATATATATGTATATATTTATTTTTTTTTTTTATATATATTATATATACAATCTTATTTTTTAATTTACGATTGAAATTAAATAATCTAATTTGCGAGCTCATGATCAACTTTTTTTTTTTTTTTCCGGGTAAGAGCTCACGATCAACTTTGCTATACCTATTTAAGAAAAGAAGGATTTCTATTGAGGGCTCCCTAGTAAAGTAAATTTAATAATTCTTAGAGCACGACACATACGATGCCCGTACAAGGAAGATTTTTGCAAGGGATGGTGGTGCGGTACTCCAAATTTTGTTTGGTGCAATCATTATTTTTGAAAGAAAAGTGTTCATGAGCCCACTCCAACGGAAGGTGGAGTCAGCAGCTAAGCAGTTTCCAAGCTCGATGCGCTTGAGATGAGGAGGGGGCTAATTACATGCATGATGAATAAAGGGTTCAAATTAAAGGAGTCGCGGATACTGTACATAGAAACTGTATAAGAAAGCCATGCACAGCTACTACTTCTCTTTCACGAGATCACCATTTATAGGCCTTAAATGGTCATCCAACAACCATATTAAGAGTGGGGTGGATGACAGCAAAGAATCATTTTCATGGGGCCAGATACACCTTCAACAGTTTGCGCAATGAGACCAAAAATATCAAAGGACAATGGCCTGATGAACATCCCAAAGTATGTTAACACTACATTATAATTTCAGCAACTAAATGGAATTCATGCAATCTAGATCTCTTCTCTCTCTCTCTCTCTATATATATATATATATATGGTAAAACAAATAAAATTAAACCAAATAAGTATAAATATATTTATGAAAATCAACAAACAAAATATTTAGCAATGGATGTGACATATTTATCATAGAATACCATAATGCTGTTTTTATATGGTTGGCCACATAAGATGCCATCTAATTTCTAATGGCCATATATCCTCTCATGTTCTAGTTCCACGTAAAATCATTATTAGCTAGGGTAACAAATCACTTTGTACCGATGACATGACCCCATCTTATAATAATACAAATGCACCTTAAGTTCTTAATTCCTTGGTGAACTGGTAAGTCAGACCTGCACTTTCTCAATGGTCCCCTCAAACGACAGTACAATTAGTATCCCTTTCTATATTATTGGAAAAGGCTCTCTTTCGTGAGCATCATCGGTTCCAGTTGGTCATTCCCCAGCTTTGGAGGGCCAGTGTAAGAGGCTTATTCTATACCTAGTCCAGTGTTCCCAAGCACAGATATTCCCATTCCTTGGCCATGTGATCAGTGATCAGTGAACCATTGGGCCCATGTCAACTACCTCTTTGTTAGTACTCCATACCATCCCATTGTGTGCCAGACACAGATTGCACACCAACTAGCTGGTCAAAAGAGCTGGTAATATTTTCACATGAGGCTTCATGGTTCTCTTGCCTTGGACTTTAAAAGCCAGCACCAACTTCTTTCCTCCCCCACCCTTCCTCTCCTCTTCACTCCCTTTCATCTGTTGGAGTTCACTTCTGGCCACCCTCAAAGCCAAGGCATGAAGAGTTCTCCCTCCTCCAATATCACTATCATCTCTGCTTCTCAACCTTTCATCTACATCGCCATATTCTTCTTATTGATATCTAGGATTCCACTCTGCATGGCATCACCACCACATGAAGCTCCATTGGCACACCTCTGCAACCACCATCACTTCTTCCACCACCACCACCACCGACACCAACACCATGAAGGGAATTCTCTCTCCTCATCGCACCGCCTTCCTTCTTGGTGCCTTCATTTTGCAAGAAGCCGTTTCCAACCACCACCAAAGGAAATTGATCCCAGGTATGGTGTCGAGAAGCGCTCGTCCCCACCGGGCCCAACCCTCTCCATAACTGAAGAGCTTGGTCATCATCAACTGCAGGGCAGTGTCTTCTTCCATGAATTCTTGCATCCTTATGTAGCTTGCTACACTCATATTCTTCTGAGCTCGTTGGCATTTCATCCTTGTATTTTTCTTTCCATGTCTTGAGTGTTTCCTTTTTACCTAGGAAGGATGGGAGATCTTTGAAGGTTGTAATGGTTTTGAATTAATGGAAAGGACTTACAATGGAGGATGTGGCTTCATTCTAAAGGCATCTTAATGTCCTCTTTGATATTACAAGGAATTTTTAGATTTTCTGGTCCTAGCGTGGTTTTTTTTTCTTGATGAATATTGAGCTCAGGAGAAGCCCATGAGTTCATTTATTGGAAGGTGACAGAGGAACTCAATGCACACCACCTTTATGGGAGAGGCAGCCATCTTTCCAATTATCCAACCACAATTAAAGTATTCATGTGCATGTGTTTTCCTTGATCGTCTGGATATGGCTTGCTTTTCTTTCCTTCTCATCTGTCTATTTCTTCGCTTAATGGGTATCTCTCTCTTTCTACTCTTGCTTTACTTTTCCTTTACTTTGTATCTGGTTGCTAGATGGCTCTTTCTTTTGTGTGAAGTCTAAATTTCATCATTTAAAGAAATTTTGTTCTTTATTAGACTTTTCATTATTGCACCCATTTGAAGGGTTTCATGCAGTAACGCCTCTCACTGGTTTTTAACGAAATTAGTATTTGGAAAAAAAAAAAAAATTATGAAACCTTTCAAGCTTTGAAGTTTGTTAAAGATGGTATTTAAGCTTATACAGAACTTTTACAGAGTGAACAGAGAGCTGAATTATGAAGCTAGTCCTTTGGCC
>NC_026005.2:70938595-70976822 GCF_000442705.2 Elaeis guineensis | reverse complement strand
TGAAGTCCGGCTCCCCGTAGGAGTTCGGATTTAAGTCTACCTGTAGTCGTCCGGCTCCCGTAGGAGACCGAATGAAGTCTACCTGCAGTTGAAGGAGGACGAAGTTCTGGCTCCCGTAGGAGTCCGGATGAAATCTACTTCAGTCGGAGTCGGGGATGAGGTCCGGCTCCCGTAGGAGTTCGGATGAAGTCTTCCTGCAGTTGGAGTCAGACGAGTCTGGCTCCCGTAGAGAGTTCGGATGAAAGTCTACCTGTAATCGTCCGGCTCCCGTAGGAGTCCGGATGAAGTCTACCTGCATTCGGAGTCGGGAATGGAGTCCGACTCCCGTAAGAGTCCAGACGAAGTCTTCCTGCAGTCGGAGTCGGGGATGGAGTCCGGCTCCCGTAGGAGTCGGATGAAGCCTTCCCGCAGTCGGAGTCGGGGACGAAGCCCGGCTCCCTTAGGAGTCCGGATGAAGTCTAGTAGGTAGAAACTTGGGTGGAGTCCGTCCGTCGTGAAAAATCTGATCGACGCTGGTGGGGGGTTTATCCATCGGCAGAATTGGGAATGTTGTGAAGGCTCAGCCGTCGGAGAGGTTCGAAAAGGTGTCGCCGAAGGTCGGACATCGGTAGAACCCCTGGAGGGTCACTCCTGACATGAACTTCGGCTGGGAGGATATTTTATACCAACAATGATAATAGTATATGAACCTATGAAAACTAAATTATATGTTGAGACACCAGTTAGGTGTATTTTGAGTATCGAAAAAGTATGTACAAGTCATGTAGTATTAGAATAGGAGAAAAAAAAATTACCGATAGATTTGGTGGTCCTAGATAGCATGATTTTTGATGTCATTCTAGGAATGGATTGGCTGGCTACTTATCATGTCTCTGTGGATTGTCATAGAAAGAGAGTGAACTTTCAAATACCAGAAGAATTAGCATTCAGTTTTGATAAAAGTACAGGAACCACCCTTCACGTATTATTTTATTTGTGCAAGCTAGACAGATGTTAAGAAAAAAATGTAGAGGTTATCTAATATCAATAAGAATATAGAATATTGATGAATTGAGGTTACAGAATATTTCTATTGTAAATAAATTTTCGGATGTATTCATTGATGATTTATCTGGACTACCATCGGACAGGAGAAATTGAATTACCCATTGAGTTGGCACCCAATTTCGATCTAATTTTTTAAAGCCCCTTATCGAATGGCCCCATGGATGAAGGAGTTAAAAGATCAATTACGAAATTATTGGATAAAAATTTTATAAGACCTATGTGTCTCCTTGGGGAGCTCCAGTCTTGTTTGTGAAAAAGAAAGATAGTAGTATGAGACTTTGTATCGACTATAGAGAGAATTGAATATTATCAGAAATAAGTATCTTCTACCTCTAATCGATGATTTATTTGATCAGCTGCAAGGTGCATAAGTTTTTTTCTAAAATTGATCTTCGTTCATGGTGCGGACACCAGAGCCATCAAAAATCGACAACATGATTTAAGTTCGATTTGGATCGAAGAAGCATCATTAAATTGATTCTACTTCAGTTATTTATTTTCAGTCAATAAATTTTAATGCATTTGGCTTTGGGTCCATAGGGCCATACTTGGATTTGTCCACGTCACCTTTGGAGCCACCACTCTCCACATGCCAAGAGAAGAAATATGCATGCCAGCATGTGCCGTGCTCATGCCAAGTTGTGTCAAGCATCAAGCACCCATATGGAGTTCCATTTCTTCCTTAGAATTCCTTAAGAGTTCTTGGCTACTTACTTATTTTGTTGAAGGTTGATTTCTTTCCTATGGTAGATTATAATGCTTTACTTTTTTGTGGAGGGTTGATTTCTTCCTTGTAAAGATAAGAGATTCCTAAACAAACAGGACCCTTAGAGTCCTATATAAATCCTTGTATCTTTCATGAAAAAAACAATGAATGATTTTACAAACTCCACAAATACTTGTGTCAATCGCTCCGAGAGGGAGAGGGTGTGAGACCCAAAATCGCCCCACAAGGGGAGGGTGTGAGGCCCACTTTCTATCCTATTCCTTCTACTTAAGATTCAGTGTTCCTACGACTTTGATCGACTCCACCATCTACCCACGCAAGCCTATTCCGTCAAGAGAAGATCTGTCTCCTCCAGAATTTTCATCTGTCGTGCTGAGAGAAGGAGTGATTTCTTATTCTACAGATCATATGCTGTCAAGGATCTTCGTTCCTTAACAGTTGATCTTTGATTTTTTTTTTAATCCGATGTTGGTAAAGACCTAGTTCTTTATCGATGGATCTGTTTGGTTAAAAGATTAAGAGCCCTAATCAGAGTAGTTTCTTAACTACCACGATCCGGATTCTTATCATCTTCTTGATTTTCTCACGGGTTTAATGTTTTATTTTCTCTCGTTCCATTCTTATTTCTTTTTTTGCATTTACTCGTGAGCATGTTTAATTTCTGCTATCTGTTTATGAAATTTTCTATTGCTAATTGTTTACTGATCTCTCGAATGGCATTCGTCTGTATCATTTAGATTGATCTCGCTTTAGTCTCGTATCAATCAATCACGCCTCCTGAGCAGAGTATAGGCAACTATACTGTCTGTCCTGGGAATAATGAGCTCCTGGCCGGACGTGATTTGTTGTTGATGAACAGAAGAGAGCTTGATTATTAGGATTGATTTTCTTTTTAGGATTGTCCCGCATCAATTTGGTATCAGAGCAGGTTGATTAGGGCTTTAGTTTAAATTCAGCAATTTAAATTTTCGCAAGTTAAATTTTCGCACTCTAAATTTCGTACTTTACTTTCAAGCATTTAATTTTAATTGCACCTTATTTCTGCATCTTAAAGTTGCATGACCACTAGATCAGGTACCTGGTACCAACGTCCTACTTTCCCACCCAATACCAATATGGATCCCCATATAGCAGCCATCATTAATGCTCTGACTGAAAAGTTTGATGACATGAAAAATTTTATGAAAGCCATGGATGAGAGAATAGTGGTATTAGAAGAAGCTAGGCAGAAACAACCTGAACCTGAGTCTCCCCGACTACCTATAGGACAAAGAGGTAGGAATCTAGAACTTGATCGACCTATAGGGGCACGCCCGCACCATAACCAGTTCGATCAAGTTGAGCATATTCTTAGGAATGTGAAAGTCGAAGCCCCAAGTTTTGATGGTTGTCTAGATCCGAGAGAGTACCTAGATTGGGAATCAGGTATGGACCACTATTTTGGATGGTACGAAATGTCTGAAGCAAGGAGAGCTAGGTTTGCTAGGATGAAAATGGTGAGGCAAGTCCGACTTTATTGGGAAAGTGTTGAGCGTCTTCTCAATCAGCGAAGACAAGATCCGATAGAAACCTGGGATGAGATGAAAGAAAAACTCAGAGAGAAGTACCTCCCCACCTCTTACCAACAAAGACTTTTAGATCAATGGCAGAGGCTTACTCAAGGGAATAGATCAGTCACCGAGTATATCACGAGATTTGATGAATACCTCATGAGATGTGGAGTAGCTGAAGATAGAGTTGTTACCTTATCTAGATTTAGAGCTGGATTACGAGAGGATATTCAGCGTGAGCTCTTTCTGCGAGAGGTAACCACGTTGGAACAAGCTTATCAACTTGCCTTAGATTTTGAAAGATTTTTTAGATATTCGACTCTCCGTCGTCCTGAACCCAACCGAGTAACCCCTTCTGGATCGAGACCTAATATTAATCAAACTCCTAGTAACAGACCTCCACTTACAAATCCTATTGGGAGAAAAGAAGATAAAGAAAAAGGAGCTATAGGAGAGTTATCAAAAGGAAGTAGTTCTCGATCTCATTGCTTCAAGTGCCATGGTTACAGTCACTTTGCTGCACAATGTCCCAACCGATCATTATTCGTAGAAGAATTAGAAGGAGAAACTTTAGAAAATATGGAGGAGGAAGTTTATGAAGCTGATCCAGATTTAGCCGAGCAATTTGAGAGTACTGAGGACATCCTAGGTTATGCCACACCTGAGTCAGACCTTAGGCTTGGAGTCGTTAGGTATGTCCTAGCCCAAACTAAGGAAAGTGAAGACTGGCGTAGGACCTCTATTTTCCATACCTTCATAAAATTTGATGATAAAATTTGTAAGGTGATCATTGATAGCGGTAGCTGTATCAACGCCATCTCCACCGACACGGTTAAGCGATTAGGATTAACTCCTGTAGATCATCCTAGTCCATACCGTGTGTCTTGAATTGATTCCTCCTCTATTTCCATCAAATTTAGATGTCGTGTGCCCATCCAGCTTCATTCTATCAGGATCATGTGTGGTGCGATGTCTTACCCATGGAAGTCGGAAGTATCATATTAGGTCGGCCTTGGCTATTCGACAATGATGTTACGATTTATGGCCGTACCAACTCCTGCAGCTTTACTCATCAGGGTAAGAAGATCACGATTAATCCTTCCCCACCTAAGGCTACTAATAGAAAGATAGGCGATGGACCAAAAGAAAATCTTAAGAAGAAAAGCCTCAATCTGATAGGTGCTAAAGAATTAGAGACGATCATGAGTGAAGGATCACCAGTTTGGATGCTTGTTGCTAGAGAAGTTCGTGAGGATTCTAAGGTGGATTATCCTAAGGAAGTAGCTAGCCTTCTTACTGAGTTTCATGATGTCTTTCCTGAGGATCTTCCAGATTACTTACCGCCTATGAGAAACATTCAACATGCCATTGATTTAGCTCCTAGATCTACCCTACCCAACTTGCCCCACTATAGGTTGAACCCTAATGAGCATGTCGAGCTACAAAGACAAGTTGGAGAGCTGATAAAAAAAAGATTTGTGAGGGAGAGTTTGAGTCCTTGCGCAGTTCCTGCACTACTGACTCCAAAGAAGGATGGTACATGGAGGATGTGCATAGATAGCCATGCCATTAATAAGATCACCATTAAGTACCGCTTTCCCATCCCTAGATTAGATGACATGTTAGATATGATGGCCGGATCCACTATCTTTTCTAAGATCGATCTTAAGAGTGGTTACCATCAAGTAAGAATTAGATCGGGAGATGAGTGGAAAACTGCTTTCAAGATAAAAAATGGTTTATATGAGTGGATGGTGATGCCATTTGGATTATCTAATGCCCCTAGTACCTTCATGAGGTTGATGACCCAAGTACTACGACCATTTATAGGAGTATTTGTATCGTATATTTTGATGACATTTTGATCTATAGTCGAACTAGGGAAGACCATTTAGATCACCTCCAAAAAGTGGGTCAAGTTCTTAAAGCAGAAAGCTTGTATGCTAATCCTAAGAAGTGCGCTTTTATGACAGACCATATCATCTTTTTAGGTTTTGTTGTTATCCCCAATGGTGTATCTGCTGATCCTGAAAAGATTAGAGCAATAGTTGAGTGGCCGGTGCCCAAGAGTGTGCATGACGTGCGGAGTTTTCATGGATTAGCAACCTTTTATCGTAGGTTCATAAAAGGGTTTAGCACCATAGTTGCTCCCATCACTGACTGCATTAGAAAGGAGAATTTCGAATGGACTAGGACAGCCAATAGAGCCTTTCTAGACATTAAGGACAAGATGACTCATGCCCCAATCTTACGTCTCCCTGATTTTTCTAAGGTTTTTGAAGTAGCGTGCGATGCGTCTGGAGTTGGGATTGGTGGTGTCCTTAGTCAAGAAGGTCATCCGGCAGCATACTTTAGCGAGAAACTTAACGATTCTAAACTCAAGTATTCTACCTATGATAAGGAGTTTTATGCGGTAATTCAAGCTTTAAGATATTGGAGGCATTACCTACTACCGCAAGAATTTATTTTGTACTCTGATCATGAGGCCCTTAGATTTCTGAATTCTCAAAAGAAATTGAATCATAGACACGGTAGGTGGGTCGAATTTTTGCAAGCCTATACTTTTGTTTTGAAACACCGTGCAGGTGTAGAGAATCGTGCTGTTGATGCCCTGAGTCGTCGTCATACTTCGCTGTCCACCGTTAGTATAGAAGTTGTTGGTTTTGATAAGGTTAAAGAAAATTATGAGGAGTGTCCAGATTTTGGTGACATACTTACCGCTTTACGTAAGGGGCCATCTAGAGAACGTAGTGAATATATCCTTCAGGATGGTTACCTATTTAGAGAAACTAGGCTGTGTATCCCCCGTACATTTTTAAGAGATTTTTTAGTTTGAGAATTACATGCTGGAGGATTAGCTGGACACTTTGGCAGGAATAAAACTATAGAGTTGGTAGAAGCCCAATTCTTTTGGCCAAGCTTGAAAAGAGATGTCGCCCGAATTGTTGCCCAATGTAGAACATGTGCCGTGGACAAGCAGAGAAAACAAAACACCGGCTTATATACACCCTTACCTATACCAGACTGTCCTTGGCAAGATGTTAGTATGGATTTTATTTTGGGATTACCTAGGACAGCTAGGAAGCATGATTCTATTCTAGTGGTTGTAGATAGATTTTCAAAAATGGCCCATTTCTTACCCTGTTGCCAAACGTCTGATGCGTCGAAAGTTGCAAGGATATACTTTGATGAGATTGTTAGACTACATGGATTGCCTAAAACCATTATTTCTGATAGGGATGTTAGATTTATGAGCTACTTTTGGAAAACCCTATGGCATCTTTTAGGCACAAAACTAAAGTTTTCTTCTGCCTATCATCCGCAAACAGACGGTCAGACCGAAGTGGTTAATAGAAGTCTTGGAAATCTTTTGCGTTGCTTGATTGGGGAACATATGGGTAACTGGGATCTTTTGCTGCCCCGAGCCGAATTTGCATATAATAGCTCTGTTAATAGGTCCATTGGCATGAGTCCTTTTGAAGTAGTTCATGGATATCAACCTAGAAAACCAATAGACCTCATCCCACTACCCATGCATGCTAGGATTTTCGAATCTGCAGAGTCATTTGCACAGCATGTCAAGAGTCTGCATAAAGAGATCAGTAAAAAAATTAGTATGAGTAATAAAGTTTATAAACAGAATGCAGATTCTCATCGACGTGTTCAAGAGTTTGCAGAGAGAGACTATGTGATGGTTCGATTGAGGCCTGAACGGTTTTCCCCCGGAACCGTGAAGAAATTACATGCTCGAGGAGCAGGTCCGTTTAAGATCATAAAGAAAATCGGATCAAATGCGTATGTTGTGGACCTACCTTCTGATTTTGGAATTAGCTCTACTTTTAACATTACAGATCTTGTCGCCTATAAAAAATCAACTCGGATACCTAGTGAGCCATTTGAGCCTGAACCAACCTTTGAGAGCGAACCTATCCCTGAGTGTCCACCAGCCAAAATGTCAGCAAAACACGATTAGATTGAGAGAATTTTGGATGAGCAGATCCTTTCCACCCAGAGTCGAGGCTATCAGCGGTATCTGGTCAGATGGCGAGGTCGACCGGAGTCTGAAGATACCTGGATCACTCGAGAAGAGCTGCAACGCATTGATCCCGATCTACTTGAGCGTCACCAGAGCAGAATCGACCCACACTCGACAGGGTCGAGTTCTTCCCACCCCGGGAGAATTGGTGCGGACACCAGAGCCATCAAAAATCGACAACATGATTTAAGTTCGATTTGGATCGAAGAAGCATCATTAAATTGATTCTACTTCAGTTATTTATTTTCAGTCAATAAATTTTAATGCATTTGGCTTTGGGTCCATAGGGCCATACTTGGATTTGTCCACGTCACCTTTGGAGCCACCACTCTCCACATGCCAAGAGAAGAAATATGCATGCCAGCATGTGCCGTGCTAATGCCAAGTTGTGTCAAGCATCAAGTACCCACATGGAGTTCCATTTCTTCCTTAGAATTCCTTAAGAGTTCTTGGCTACTTACTTATTTTGTTGAAGGTTGATTTCTTTCCTATGGTAAATTATAATGCTTTACTTTTTTGTGGAGGGTTGATTTCTTCCTTGTAAAGATAAGAGATTCCTAAACAAACAGGACCCTTAGAGTCCTATATAAATCCTTGTATCTTTCATGAAAAAAAATAATGAATGATTTTACAAACTCCACAAATACTTGTGTCAATCGCTCCGAGAGGGAGAGGGTGTGAGACCCAAAATCGTCCCACAAGGAGAGGGTGTGAGGCCCACTTTCTATCCTATTCCTTCTACTTAAGATTCAGTGTTCCTACGACTTTGATCGACTCCACCATCTACCCACGCAAGCCTATTCCGTCAAGAGAAGATCTGTCTCCTCCAGAATTTTTATCTGTCGTGCTGAGAGAAGGAGTGATTTCTTATTCTACAGATCATATGCTGTCAAGGACCTTCGTTCCTTAACAGTTGATCTTTGATTTTTTTTTTAATCCGATGTTGGTAAAGACCTAGTTTTTTATCGATGGATCTGTTTGGTTAAAAGATTAAGAGCCCTAATCAGAGTAGTTTCTTAACTACCACGATCCGGATTCTTATCATCTTCTTGGATTTTCTACGGGTTTAATGTTTTATTTTCTCTCGTTCCATTCTTATTTCTTTTTTTGCATTTACTCGTGAGCATGTTTAATTTCTGCTATCTGTTTATAAAATTTTCTATTGCTAATTATTTACTGATCTCTCGAATGGCATTCGTCTGTATCATTTAGATTGATCTCGCTTTAGTCTCGTATCAATCAATCACGCCTCCTGAGCAGAGTATAGGCAACTATACTGTCTGTCTGGGAATAATGAGCTCCTGGCCGGACGTGATTTGTTGTTGATGAACAGAAGAGAGCTTGATTATTAGGATTGATTTTCTTTTTAGGATTGTCCCGCATCAATTTGGTATCAGAGCAGGTTGATTAGGGCTTTAGTTTAAATTCAGCAATTTAAATTTTCGCAAGTTAAATTTTCGCACTCTAAATTTCGTACTTTACTTTCAAGCATTTTAATTTTTATTGCACCTTATTTCTGCATCTTAAAGTTGCATGACCACTAGATCAGGTACCTGGTACCAACGTCCTACTTTCCCACCCAATACCAATATGGATCCCGATATAGCAGCCATCATTAATGCTCCGATGAAAAGTTTGATGACATGAAAAATTTTATGAAAGTCATGGATGAGAGAATAGTGGTATTAGAAGAAGCTAGGCAGAAACAACCTGAACCTGAGTCTCCCCGACTACCTATAGGACAAAGAGGTAGGAATCTAGAACTTGATCGACCTATAGGGGCACGCCCGCACCATAACCAGTTCGATCAAGATGAGCATATTCTTAGGAATGTGAAAGTCGAAGCCCCAAGTTTTGATGGTTGTCTAGATCCGAGAGAGTACCTAGATTGGGAATCAGGTATGGACCACTATTTTGGATGGTACGAAATGTCTGAAGCAAGGAGAGTTAGGTTTGCTAGGATGAAATTGGTGAGGCAAGCCCGACTTTATTGGGAAAGTGTTGAGCGTCTTCTCAATCAGAGAAGACAAGATTCGATAGAAATCTGGGATGAGATGAAAGAAAAACTCAGAGAGAAGTACCTCCCCACCTCTTACCAACAAAGACTTTTAGATCAATGGCAGAGGTTTACTCAAGGGAATAGATCAGTCACCGAGTATATCACGAGATTTGATGAATACCTCATGAGATGTGGAGTAGCTGAAGATAGAGTTGTTACCTTATCTAGATTTAGAGCTGGATTACGAGAGGATATTCAGCGTGAGCTCTTTCTGCAAGAGGTAACCACGTTGGAACAAGCTTATCAACTTGCCTTAGATTTTGAAAGATTTTCTAGATATTCGACTCTCCGTCGTCCTGAACCCAACCGAGTAACCCCTTCTGGATCGAGACCTAATATTAATCAAACTCCTAGTAACAGACCTCCACTTACAAATCCTATTGGGAGAAAAGAAGATAAAGGAAAAGGAGCTATAGGAGAGTTATCAAAAGGAAGTAGTTCTCGATCTCATTGCTTCAAGTGCCATGGTTACGGTCACTTTGCTGCACAATGCCCCAACCGATCATTATTCGTAGAAGAATTAGAAGAAGAAACTCTAGAAAATATGGAGGAGGAAGTTTATGAAGCTGATCCAGATTTAGCCGAGCAATTTGAGAGTACTGAGGACATCCTAGGTTATGCCACACCTGAGTCAGACCTTAGGCTTGGAGTCGTTAGGTATGTCCTAGCCCAAACTAAGGAAAGTGAAGACTGGCGTAGGACCTCTATTTTCCATACCTTCATAAAATTTGGTGATAAAATTTGTAAGGTGATCATTGATAGCGGTAGCTGTATCAACGCCATCTCCACCGACACGGTTAAGCGATTAGGATTAACTCCTGTAGATCATCCTAGTCCATACCGTGTGTCTTGAATTGATTCCTCCTCTATTCCCATCAAATTTAGATGCCGTGTGCCCATCCAGCTTTATTCCTATCAGGATCATGTGTGGTGCGATGTCTTACCCATGGAAGTCGGAAATATCATATTAGGTCGGCCTTGGCTATTCGACAATGATGTTACGATTTATGGCCGTACCAACTCCTGCAGCTTTACTCATCAGGGTAAGAAGATCACGATTAATCCTTCCCCACCTAAGGCTACTAATAGAAAGATAGGCGATGGACCAAAAGAAAATCTTAAGAAGAAAAGCCTCAATCTGATAGGTGCTAAAAAATTAGAGACGATCATGAGTGAAGGATCACCAGTTTGGATGCTTGTTGCTAGAGAAGTTCGTGAGGATTCTAAGGTGGATTATCCTAAGGAAGTAGCTAGCCTTCTTACTGAGTTTCATGATGTCTTTCCTGAGGATCTTCCAGATTACTTACCGCCTATGAGAAACATTCAACATGCCATTGATTTAGTTCCTGGATCTACCCTACCCAACTTGCCCCACTATAGGTTGAACCCTAATGAGCATGTCGAGCTACAAAGACAAGTTGGAGAGCTGATAAAAAAAGATTTGTGAGGGAGAGTTTGAGTCCTTGCGCAGTTCCTGCACTACTGACTCCAAAGAAGGATGGTACATGGAGGATGTGCATAGATAGCCGTGTCATTAATAAGATCACCATTAAGTACCGCTTTCCCATCCCTAGATTAGATGACATGTTAGATATGATGGCCGATCCACTATCTTTTCTAAGATCGATCTTAAGAGTGGTTACCATCAAGTAAGAATTAGACCGGGAGATGAGTGAAAAACTACTTTCAAGATAAAAAATGATTTATATGAGTGGATGGTGATGCCATTTGGATTATCTAATGCCCCTAGTACCTTCATGAGGTTGATGACCCAAGTACTACGACCATTTATAGGAGTATTTGTAGTCGTATATTTTGATGACATTTTGATCTATAGTCGAACTAGGGAAGACCATTTAGATCACCTCCAAAAAGTGGGTCAAGTTCTTAAAGCAGAAAGCTTGTATGCTAATCCTAAGAAGTGCGCTTTTATGACAGACCATATCATCTTTTTAGGTTTTATTGTTATCCCCAATGGTGTATCTGCTGATCCTGAAAAGATTAGAGCAATAGTTGAGTGGCCGGTGCCCAAGAGTGTGCATGACGTGCGGAGTTTTCATGGATTAGCAATCTTTTATCGTAGGTTCATAAAAGGGTTTAGCACCATAGTTGCTCCCATCACTGACTGCATTAGAAAGGAGAATTTCGAATGGACTAGGGCAGCCAATAGAGCCTTTCTAGACATTAAGGACAAGATGACTCATGCCCCAATCTTACGTCTCCCTGATTTTTCTAAGGTTTTTGAAGTAGCGTGCGATGCGTCTGGAGTTGGGATTGGTGGTGTCCTTAGTCAAGAAGGTCATCCGGTAGCATACTTTAGCGAGAAACTTAACGATTCTAAACTCAAATATTCTACCTATGATAAGAAGTTTTATGCGGTAATTCAAGCTTTAAGATATTGGAGGCATTACCTACTACCGCAAGAATTTATTTTGTACTCTGATCATGAGGCCCTTAGATTTCTGAATTCTCAAAAGAAATTGAATCATAGACACGGTAGGTGGGTTGAATTTTTGCAAGCTTATACTTTTATTTTGAAACACCGTGCAGGTGTAGAGAATCGTGCTGCTGATGCCCTGAGTCGTCGTCATACTTCGCTGTCCACCGTTAGTATAGAAGTTGTTGGTTTTGATAAGGTTAAAAAAATTATGAGGAGTGTCCAGATTTTGGTGACATACTTACCACTTTACGTAAGGGGCCATCTAGAGAACGTAGTGAATATATCCTTCAGGATGGTTACCTATTTAGAGAAACTAGGCTGTGTATCCCCCGTACATTTTTAAGAGATTTTTTAGTTTGGGAATTACATGCTGGAGGATTAGCTGGACACTTTGGCAGGAATAAAACTATAGAGTTGGTAGAAGCCCAATTCTTTTGGCCAAGCTTGAAAAGAGATGTCGCCCGAATTGTTGCCCAATGTAGAACATGTACCGTGGCCAAGCAGAGAAAACAAAACACCGGCTTATATACACCCTTACCTATACCAGACTGTCCTTGGCAAGATGTTAGTATGGATTTTATTTTGGGATTACCTAGGACAGCTAGGAAGCATGATTCTATTCTAGTGGTTGTAGATAGATTTTCAAAAATGGCCCATTTCTTACCCTGTTGCCAAACGTCTGATGCGTCGAAAGTTGCAAGGATATACTTTGATGAGATTGTTAGACTACATGGATTGCCTAAAACTATTATTTCTGATAGGGATGTTAGATTTATGAGCTACTTTTGGAAAACCCTATGATATCTTTTAGGCACAAAACTAAAGTTTTCTTCTGCCTATCATCCGCAAAGAGACGGTCAGACCGAAGTGGTTAATAGAAGTCTTGGAAATCTTTTGCGTTGCTTGATTGGGGAACATATGGGTAACTGGGATCTTTTGCTGCCCCGAGCCGAATTTGCATATAATAGCTCTGTTAATAGTCCATTGGCATGAGTCCTTTTGAAGTAGTTAATGGATATCAACCTAGAAAACCAATAGACCTCATCCCACTACCCATGCATGCTAGGATTTTCGAATCTGCAGAGTCATTTGCACAGCATGTCAAGAGTCTGCATAAAGAGATCAGTAAAAAAATTAGTATGAGTAATAAAGTTTATAAACAGAATGCAGATTCTCATCGACGTGTTCAAGAGTTTGCAGAGGGAGACTATGTGATGGTTCGATTGAGGCCTGAACGGTTTTCCTCCGGAACCGTGAAGAAATTATATGCCCGAGGAGCAGGTCCGTTTAAGATCATAAAGAAAATCGGATCAAATGCGTATGTTGTGGACCTACCTTCTGATTTTGGAATTAGCTCTACTTTTAACATTACAGATCTTGTCGCCTATAAAAAATCAACTCGGATACCTAGTGAGCCATTTGAGCCTGAACCAACCTTTGAGAGCGAACCTATCCCTGAGTGTCCACCAGCCAAAATGTCAGCAAAACACGATCAGATTGAGAGAATTTTGGATGAGCAGATCCTTTCCACCCGGAGTCGAGGCTATCAGCGTTATCTGGTCAGATGGCGAGGTCGACCGAAGTCTGAAAATACCTGGATCACTCGAGAAGAGCTGCAACGCATTGATCCCGATCTACTTGAGCGTCACCAGAGCAGAATCGACCCACACTCGACAGGGTCGAGTTCTTCCCACCCCGGGAGAATTGGTGCGGACACCAGAGCCATCAAAAATCGACAACATGATTTAAGTTCGATTTGGATCGAAGAAGCATCATTAAATTGATTTTACTTCAGTTATTTATTTTCAGTCAATAAATTTTAATGCATTTGGCTTTGGGTCCATAGGGCCATACTTGGATTTGTCCACGTCACCTTTGGAGCCACCACTCTCCACATGCCAAGAGAAGAAATATGCATGCCAGCATGTGCCGTGCTCATGCCAAGTTGTGTCAAGCATCAAGCACCCACATGGAGTTTCATTTCTTCCTTAGAATTCCTTAAGAGTTCTTGGCTACTTACTTATTTTGTTGAAGGTTGATTTCTTTCCTATGGTAGATTATAATGCTTTACTTTTTTGTGGAGGGTTGATTTCTTCCTTGTAAAGATAAGAGATTCCTAAACAAACAGGACCCTTAGAGTCCTATATAAATCCTTGTATCTTTAATGAAAAAAAATAATGAATGATTTTACAAACTCCACAAATACTTGTGTCAATCGCTCCGAGAGGGAGAGGGTGTGAGATCCAAAATCGCCCCACAAGGAGAGGGTGTGAGGCCCACTTTCTATCCTATTCCTTCTACTTAAGATTCAGTGTTCCTACGACTTTGATCGACTCCACCATCTACCCACGCAAGCCTATTCCGTCAAGAGAAGATCTGTCTCCTCCAGAATTTTATCTGTCGTGCTGAGAGAAGGAGTGATTTCTTATTCTACAGATCATATGCTGTCAAGGATCTTCGTTCCTTAACAGTTGATCTTTGATTTTTTTTTTAATCCGATGTTGTTAAAGGCCTAGTTCTTTATCGATGGATCTGTTTGGTTAAAAGATTAAGAGCCCTAATCAGAGTAGTTTCTTAACTACCACGATCCGGATTCTTATCATCTTCTTGGATTTTCTCACGGGTTTAATATTTTATTTTCTCTCGTTCCATTCTTATTTCTTTTTTTGCATTTACTCGTGAGCATGTTTAATTTCTGCTATCTGTTTATGAAATTTTCTATTGCTAATTGTTTACTGATCTCTCGAATGGCATTCGTCTGTATCATTTAGATTGATCTGCTTTAGTCTCGTATCAATCAATCACGCCTCCTGAGCAGAGTATAGGCAACTATACTGTCTGTCCTGGAAATAATGAGCCCCTGGCCGGACGTGATTTGTTGTTGATGAACAGAAGAGAGCTTGATTATTAGGATTGATTTTTTTTTAGGATTATCCCGCATCAACAGGCCATGCATCTCATCCATAATGGGAGAAATCACAATCTACTTAAAATCCTGATCCCAAATTTTTTTTTTCAGTTTGTCTGAAGTTTTACATCCTCCATTTCCTCCCCTTAGCCTGTTGAATCCATAAAGGGAGGATTCAAACACGCTCTTGATCTTGAATGCGGCAAAGATATTGTATCGACTAATAGGTGAGAAGAGAAAATATAAAAATTAAAACCTTCCGATATATCTTTTCTCAAAAAAAAAAAAAAAAAAAAAAAGGCTCCCGATAAAATCCATTTATAAGCTTCTTCAGATCATGCTATGAACTTCCAAGGTTCAAATTTAAGACTTAATCCAAGTTATCTTCCTACATATTTCAAATATATGATGCCATTATACAATTAGAATCCTCAACTAAAACCGCCACATTGGTAGCTTTCATTCTAAGGATAAAGATGATGCCTGGAACTCCTAAAATGAATATTTTTAGATACTTCAAGGAAAATAGGAGAAAACCCTCACCCCTCCAATAAATCCTAGTCTCCTGTCTCTTCACTTTATAGTTGTTTGCTCCAGACTAGATTCATGATTTTAAGTTTCTGCATCATGTAAACAGACTTTTATGCTCTTATGAATTTTACATGAGAGAATGCTTAAGTAATATATAACAGATAATTTGGCAATTTGTCAAGACTCGTTCAAAATTAATATAAGTATTTTCTTATTATTTTCAGAAATATGGGCATCTAGGAATAAATATCAATATTACTATCAGAAAAAAAAAACTTTTCAATAATTCTTGAAGTGTTATTTAGGGTTTATTGGTCAACCCAAGTTCCTTCATGGTGTGGAGATTGTACGGTAGAGTATTGTATAATGTTCGATGGCTGCCATCCAAAAATGAATGGTTATCAATAATAACACATTATGTATGACATACAAATATGTCTTGCATGATAACCACCCATATTTTGATGGTGGCTATCAATCACGATATAGTATTCTATGGTGCAATCAATATGCTATCGTGAATTTATGTTTACGTCACATGTTTAACTCCAAATCTTTTTAAAAATGCTAGGTCTCTTTAATACATGCAATTTGATAAATACACTCATCTTTCTAAATTTTGCACCCATGTATGGCTAGCATGCAAAGTACTAACTACTGAGTGTCTATGTAATAAAAACTGGAGCATCATATCATGCCGGCAGCAACGGCAGACTTTGGCCGACTTCCATAGTGTAAGTTATTAGTTACAGGCGCGAAATGCACGACAGAAAATGATGGATGGCTGTGATCCCCGGAATCGTTCTATTTTGATGGTTGAGATACCTCGCCCTTCTGGCAAGAACTAGACCGTGGATCTAGAGAGCTACACTAGTTGAAATTAGATATCCATAAGTTATAATTAACTATATATAATTTAATTAATTAATTAGCCTTCCACCGGCGCGTGCTTAATTTTTCTTCTCCCACCGCCAAAAATGGGATTTCTGGAACGCGGCAACGCGAGGTGATCTCTTCGTCCGCGCGCTCGGATCGAGATCTCCGATGGGGATCGCCTCGAACTTGGCTTCGATCTGCTGCTTCCTTCTTCTCCTCAGCCTCGCACGCTGTAAAACCGTGAAGCGAGATGGTACGTCTTTCTTCGACTCCAACTTTTGATAAGTTTTGAGATTTTGGTGGCATTCTCTCGTCTGATCTCATGATTTCGAACTGAAGTGGGCAAGTTTGGTTTGGATTCGGGGGGAATGTAGAATTTAGTTATTTTCGTTTGATTTTTCCCCCCTTCTTTGTAGTGAGTTGGGGTAATTGAGTTTTGGAATTGGATATGAGGTTCATGAGGTGGAAAACGTCAGTTAGTTTATTATTTGGGAAGAAATTTAACTGAATTTGGATTTCTTGTTCTGTTTGGTTGATGTAAATCGTTTGCTTCAGATCAGGCTGCAGTTTTTGCTGAAGTAACGATCAAATTTGACGTTTTCTGATTGCGAGAAAATTTAGCTGATCCACAAGCTGCGGTTTCATAAATAAATTATGTTTACCTTTTTTGAAAGACAACATTTTTTGTCTTTGTTTGTCATCTGCATCGGAATGTATTACCTCAGTTACTCTTTGAATGCTTTGTTTAGGTGGAGGATATTGAAGTTCAGAATTACACATTGATTAGGTCAATTTACTAACATATATCTCGGTATTTTTGGATGAGTGTTGCATTTACAAACTTTTTTTTTTAATCCATTGCATGTTTGGTCCTTTCCTTTAATCCTTAAACCCTTCATTCAGTTAAAGTTCTTAGCTGAAAATTTGAGATTTAGTACCTTGGATTCTCCCTAGATAAAACCCCTTAACATGCCAAAATTTCAAATCAAGAAGTGAAGTCCTTTGGATTAACAGCTAAAAGGTTTTTGTTGAGAAAGTTGTCATGCTAACGCTTAGATGACAAGATGTTACACTGGGGGCCAGAGAAGTGATGTAGAGATAGCTATAGGGACAGATGCCACAAAGGTGTTGTCTACCATCATTGCAAGGTTGGATCTTGATCTGATTTTTCTTTTAGTAAACAATGTTTCTAGAAAATCCTAAATAAGAGGGAGAGGAAAGAAGAAAGCAGAGGCAATACTCCTTTAACATGGACATGTGTCTTTTCTAGACTTAAAACCAAAGGAGGAGATGAAGGAGGTTGGTTTAAAGTAGGACCATTCTTACCTGCGGAGAGATGATCCATAAGCTTTATCATGGGGATTATCTTCTTGACTTGTTCTGGCGCATCATCAACTTTATCAATACTCAATAGTCTTCTTAGTAGCTTATTCTTAAATCAGACAAGTGTCAAGATTACTAAGGTGCCGTAATATGTATCTACCATCTCATGGGTCATGAATGGAGTTGGATAATTTTACTATGGCACCAAATGATGTAGCCCACCAAAAGGTATGAATACAAAGTGCAAGAACAACAATTGAAGGAAGTCTGGAGGCAGAGAAAGGAAGAACAGAAGATGGCCTAAATGTGCTAGAAAGATTATAACACTTCAAAATCCTCTAGGCAAATTAATTAAGGGAATAATCCTCCCCTACTTAATTACCAACGTCACTCAATCAAAGTTCTAATCACTTTACTGAAGCTTCCTGAATATTTTTATACCCATACTGATTGAATTGGGAAAACCTCTAAATCCATGCAAAAGCAGCAAACTAAGTATACCCCCAACCCCAACACACCACCCACCACAGTTATTCTTACATCATGTGATTACCAATAACCAAATGGATGGTCTTATATAGTTGTGTCCTCTTATTTACTCTTTGTTTCTAAAAGTTCCAAACTACAAAGAAACATACGACTCAACCTTATTTTGAGACTTATATGACTATCTAAACTCTAAAGCATGCTATTCACCAGAAAGACAGAATTCCATTCTGTGACTTGAATTGTTATGTTTTGATGGTTAATTCTAATCCACAAACTGGATGGGAAGGGACACTTTACACTAGTTGATGGTTATAATGCTAGCTGTGAACTACATTTACGTTTAAATTACCTCAATTGACACATATAGAAAATTGATATCGCTTGACTAGATTATATTTCTTGCTGAAAATGCACTGTGCTATAAATTTTTCAATTAACAATCTTCATTTATTATAGTAGTAAAATGTGAATGTTCATAGATTTGATCTTACTCAAGGATGGAAGCTTTTCTTTGTGCTCTCTGATGGGCTTAAAATTGGCTTTGCTGCAGTAAAGGCATTAAATGAAATCAAGGCTTCACTTGGATGGAGGGTGGTTTATGCATGGGTTGGAGATGATCCTTGTGGTGATGGTGATCTTCCCCCATGGTCTGGTGTTACGTGTTCTCAACAAGGAGATTACAGGGTTGTGACAGAATTGTAAGAAAGCGAACCATTCTCTTCTATCCTTTCTCTGTTCTCTCATTCATTTGTTGATGTTGGTGTGTAATGCCCCAAGTTTCACCAAACTTTTTGGCTGATACTAGGCATGGTCAATGATAAGTTTGTAAAGTTGAAGGAAATGTATCATAAAATGCATTGCTGAATGAGATGGAACAGAAAATAAGGTTGAGGAAATAAATGGGTAAAAATATACATTTTTTAGGTCATAAAAAATATCATATAATTGTTCAGTTTATATTATATGGAACTGTTACTTTAGGAACTAGTGAGAGAACCCTCGCAAGTCATACTTTTATTGGTTTAATCCTCTAAGCTTTCAAAGTAGATCACATATGAATCTGAAGTCCAGAATTTGTAAAAGACTCCCTTCCCTTTTGCAAGAACTTATAAAGCTAGAGATACAAGACAACAGAAGGTTTCTAGTTGTAAAAAATGCGCATTCGTATGTAGTGATCATTGCAACATCAAATTTTTTCTTTTAAATAATATTGATTTTATAGTATGGGAATAATGCAGTTGCACAGATATTTACTTGATATAAGAAGGACATGTCGATATGATATAACTTTTCAGATTGATATTCAAACACAGGAATATATTCTTTGATACATATTTCTTTGTATTAAGCAGTAAAGTCGTGCACACAGTATTTGTCCTTGAGTGGTGATACAAAACAAATATTGCATTGTTTGAGACTTTGAGTTTTGACACAGCATACATCAGCATGGAATGACGCATAAAATTACCATTTGGTACTCAACACTAAGATGCCAGTACTTGTGTTCTTTTTTGATTCAGGCTACTATTAATTTTATTTTATTCAATGGATATAGTTATCTTTCATTTTAATGTATGCAAATTACTTGTTTTTATATCAGAATATCAAATTTCTTTTTTAACCTATTGACAAACCTAAGTAACTTAAAGAGAGGCCAAAAGTTTGTATGTCTTGTATCCATAGTTCAATTAATGTGCACAACAAAGTTCACCGAAATGGTACGAAAGGTTGTATTGGGCAGCTATCGGTTCGGCATACTACTAGTATGTACCTTACCAAGCTGAGTTGTACTGAAGACAAAGGATTGGGAGAAAATGAGGGGAGAGATTGCGAAATCCTAATGCTAACCATAGAAGGAGGAGAACCAGGGGGGGGGCAAGAGAAGGTGGAGGGGAGAAAGAGGAGAGAGGGATAGGGGGGAGAGGGATAGAGAGAGGCGTACTAGTTTGAATGCCTGGAGGGGGGTGGCATCGGTGTTGGCATTGATCGAGGGTGAAGGTTCTGGCATCAGTGTCAATCGAGGGCAGTGACACCAGCATTGGCATTGATCAAGGGTGGCAACGTCGGCTAGGGTTTGAGAAGCGGGTGGAGACAGAGACCTACATGTAGTTAGGAGGTCATGGTTGGGGGGTTTTAATTTTTAACGAGCCTAACTATTTCGATTGGCTGTACCTTCTTGATTCTTGGCCAATTTGGTTTGGTACATTTTGAACCATTATGTTTGGTTTGGTACATCCGGAACTACCTAGTTCGGAATAGTTTGGTATACCCTTAGCTACCCGGTTGAACTGTTGGTTCAGTACATCCCGAACCATTTGGTTCAGATTGGTTCGACATATCCTAGTACATACATGCTAGAGGTCTGCTAATAACCCTAGACATCTTAATGTCGTAGTTTCCTACATGCCTATATTTAGCATCTCAGCTGCATGCAGCGCATATAGGACCGGTTATCTTATTTCAGTTTCTAAAAGCAATATGCTTTCTTCTGCACACCCACATGTATAGGATATGCTTCAGATATGTCATTCGAAGATTGAAGATGAAACCTATCATTACTTGGTCTATATTATCCTTGCTTTGGAATGAGTACATGACTAAGACAACAATTCCAAGAACATCTTTTTTCTATCATTGTTCCATGATAGTACCACATCTATTAGAAGTTTTTTTAATTGCATAAATATTTAAGTTTTTAAATGTCATTATTGATGTGCTGCTTTGGATTGCAACATCATAGAAATAATTTAGGATGATAAGAGATCACTGGTTTTCAGTGCCTGTCATCTTCTAACTTTCCATTGCACGTAATTTTTCTTTTAAACTTTTTCACGCTGAAAGATATTGGTTTCAAATTTTAGGATTAAGATTTTGGTGAACAAGCTAGAAGTGATTATCATGTTAAAATTCCCTTTTTAATATATATCTTATATTATTATGATCCTATTTCATATGCAGGGAAGTGTATGCAGTATCAATTGTTGGTCCTTTTCCTACTGCTGTTACAAATCTCCTGGATCTGACGAGGCTGTAAGAATTCTCTTCTGTCATCAAAGTCATGTTTATGAAATCTCAAAATCCTAAGCCTGTTGTTTAATGATTACTCTTGTTTGTAATGCTTTGCCAAGTAGTATGTTAGAATAAGAGAAATACTTGGGTTGTGCAGTATTCACATTGCTTCTGTGCTTGATCCTTAGAACTTGATACGCCAGTAGTTCTACAGTTGAACATAAAAAAATAATTTATTAATCCTTGTCTGGGTCCTAGTTGTATATAACCATCTGACATCAACTTGAGCCCGTTGCTGGTGGTAACTTGATTTTGAAATAACTACAGAAACAGCATGTTTAGACAGTAAATCAGCTTACTGCATCATCTTATGGAGTGAAATTTAGCCTTAATCTGTCAGTCTACAATGAAACAATGACAAGCCTAAACATGCTCGTGCTGTATTATAGACACTGAAGCAATGTATTTTTAATTGTTAAACATCCTAGCGAATGTGAAGGGCTTGTGTCACTGACATCTGATACACTTTAATTGTATGTATTGAAAAATCATTGATCATTGTTAATGCTAAGGTTGATTAGGCTGGTTTTGTAAATTGTAAATATTAGCTGATTTTAGTGCAGTTAGATCTTTGAAGTTGTTTTATCGTGGTCCTCTAAACATATGAGATTTCCCCCCTTTGATGGGGCAAAAGAACAGTGAAGCATGTCTGAGGAATTTGTTTCTGGGCCTAATAGGCATAATCAATTTATACAAGCCAAACAAATTCATCTTTGTATTGTGGAAGTTTCTGGGTGGTGCCTACAATATTTCTTTTCCTGTTTTTTTTCTCTTTTTTTTTCAAAGTCAATGGAAGGCAGCTGCTCAATCTGACATGTTCAAATTACAGGGATCTCCATAACAACAAGTTGACTGGACCCATCCCTCCTCAAATCGGGCGGCTGAAACACCTCAAGATATTGTATGTTTCTCCAGATTTTCTTGGCTCATATTCTGCTTCTGCATTGCATTATTGTCTGTGTGAATACTTCTACTTTTAAAATATTTGAGATGTTTCTAATGGTTTATTTTAAACATGAACACATTATCCAGAATTTATCTTTAGTATCATCCATTATATAAATCCTAATACGGGTTGCAAAATTTTCCAATTGGAGACTTTTTTCATGGAAATATATAGTGTTATCATCTTTGGTGACTAGTTTTAGGATACCCATTTTTTGTGAGCTTACCAATTTTAACGAAACATTGCCAGCAATATTTTAGCAAATATAATAAAATACAAGCTGCGTCCATCTGTTTCAGTTTTGGTGTTATAATTTCTTAATAGTTATTTGTTTCTCATGATATTGATGCCGAACGAAAATATGTCCAGCATGGTGTAGAACAACATCAAAGTCGAAGTGGGTGTTCATCTGAAATCTTCTTTGCATTTATTGGGTGTTAGCTTCAATTCTTTCTTGACGATGATAATTAACCAAATGCTGGTACATTAATTTTCATGAAGGTAATTTGGCAAATATTTAGAATTGGAATTCAATGTCCCATAAGAGAAATCCACCTTTCAAAATTATTCTGATTTTTTTCTCAGTATATTGATACCAAAACTATTTCTATGCTAGAGGAAGCCATATATTATGAAGACCAGCAGGTGTGGTCGGTGGTAATAACACAATCACTAACAGTATCAGGGGAGTAGGCATTTTATGAATGTATTGACTATTGATTTGGTTAACTGACCGGTCTAGATTTTCTGGTGTTCTTCGACTGGTTTTCAAGGGTACATTGTTTCTAGACAATAAAATCCCAAATCCATGTTTCTGGTTAATATGTTACATGACATGGAAATTGTCTTGTAGACTAGATAGTCTAAAAAGTTGATTATAATGTAAAAGAACTGTTCATTTCTCATTCATATATATATATATAATAAAATATATATATATATATATAAGCAAAACAATGACAAGCCTCCTTAGACTTTGTGATAAATGAAATAAAACTAGTTTTGGAAAGAAAAAACAAAATCATAATTCCCGTGTGATCTTCATAAACTATCATTATTTGACTTTGATTCATAACTCCTAGTGGAAATTAGGTTTGTAATTTATGCAATGTAGAGCAATCAAGTCTTTCTGTAGGTCTAACTGATCAGATTAACATCAGGCTCTACTTGAAATAGAAAAGTCAGCCTTTGGCACTTCATTTTCTGTTTCACATTTGGATGGTGCAGTCTAAATTGTAGTTGCACAATTATTATTTTTGTTTGTAATATACAAGAAATAACTCTACCTTCCTTATTAAATAATATTTTTATTGTACCTGAGAAAAGCTGATCTAGGTTGACATGTTATTATGTAAGCAATTAATAATTTTATTTCTGCAATATTGTTCAATGTGTCCTCAGGAACCTGAGATGGAATAAGCTGCGAGATGTTCTTCCTCCTGAAATTGGTGAATTAAAGAAACTAACACACTTGTAAGCATGCCAGAGTTTCTCATTTCTTGCACTTGGTTTCCTTCTTTGAGGTTTTACATATTGGTGTGTGTCATATGAGATCTATGCAGGTATTTAAGCTTCAATAACTTTAGAGGTGAAATTCCTGTAGAGCTTGCAAACTTGCCCGAACTTCGTTATCTCTATCTTCATGGTAACCGTTTTTCTGGAAAAATTCCTCCAGAGTTGGGAAATCTCAAGAATCTACGACACCTGTATCTCTCTCTCTCTCTCTCTCTCTCTCTCATATGACTCTCCAAAAGAATCAGTCAATGATCTGAATTTCTAATCAATGGCAGATTCCTAGATTTTTCCCTCTTCTCAATCTCTTAACAATATTGTGATGGCCAACTGTTATAATTTGCTAACCATTTATCTATCCCCAGTGATGTTGGTAACAACCACCTCACAGGAACATTAAGAGACCTCATCCGCAATGGGGACTGCTTTCCGTCCCTCCGCAACTTGTAAGTGTATATCTCTGGAATGCTTATGTTATCATGATTTCTTTTGAGGTTGTATATGTTCTTCCTAAATTAAACTTAAACTCTGATATCTAGATACCTGAACAATAACCACTTGAGTGGAGGATTGCCGGATCAGCTTGCAAATTTGATCAACCTGGAAATTTTGTACCTGTCATACAACAAGATGACTGGACCAGTAACTCCAAGACTTGTCCATGTTCCAAGACTAACCTATTTGTAAGTCTATCTGATTTTTCAACCCGGAATTTCTGTTCCACTCTGGAGAATGGAAATCTTTGATAGCTCCCTCCATGTTGGGCGCTTATTTGTTTTTTGTTTTTGAACATGTTATCAGATACTTGGACCACAATGCATTCACAGGGAGGATCCCTGATGCGTTGTACAAACACCCCTTCCTTAAAGAGCTGTGAGCTTCTTTACAGTCTTGGCTTTCTCATTCTGTACATACCGTGTCATCCAATGAGCATTTGCTTACAAATACCTCCAATGCAGGTACATTGAAGGTAACCTGTTCAAGCCCGGCGCAAAGCCAAAGGGTGCACATAAGGTGCTTGAAGTCACCGATACAGAGTTTGTCTTCTAGTGAGCTTTCCGCAACCTTTGGTTTCTTAAGGGATTATTCTGGCTATATTTCCTACAGCTCTGTTGTCCACTGCAAATAGTGGATTTCAACTAGCTAATTTTTGTAGTATATGTTCCCAGATAAATCTGCTATTATATACAGAACTTGAAGATGTATGCAACTTCTGCGGAAAAATGGGTAACAAGAATTGCTATTTCCAATTGGCATTTTGTGCATTATTTCATTTCGTTCTAAATAACTCTTGTAGAAAAGGAGCCTGCGCGGGTCAGTTAGATGTGTTAGAATTCATAGGGCAAGGCATAATTACATAACAGTCCGTTGTTGGTCCAGGGCCCAGGCCAGCTTCAAAGTGATTTGATAATTACATGTAGCAAAGGGAAAAGGATATGGAATATTGTTTAGAAACATTAGGCAATGAACAGAGGTTACCCACAAGTGTAGCAGAGGTGAAGATGATGAAGTGGATGTTTGATATTCAATAGAAAGGATAAAATTAGAACATGAAGCACTCAAAGTAAGCCTAAAGAAACTATTTGAGGATAATTATTTGGGATGTAGAATTGATTTTTTTCATTTAAAAGAATAATTGACATTGTTTTCAGGGGACGAGATGGAGTCATGGTTGGAAAGTGGAAGTGGATATATCCTTCCATTTTCATGACTAACACATGCCAATTACTGATAGAAAACAGACAAATGATGATACCAATGCATATATTTTTTCTCCCTTCCATGTGCTGCATGAGGTCTTCACATGTTAGCACCACCAAGAGTGAGCATCATTAAAAGCTTGTATTGCTCCCTGCAATTCTCACAATAAGAGGTGGATTCAACTCTATATATTTTATTACCTTGTCGTTGATTATACATAAGCTGAAGTCCTTATCTTGCAAGATACGTTTTTTTTCTCAGCTATTAATTTTTGTTTCCAGGCTCCTAACAGGTACTATTTTTCCATTTATTAATTTTCTTCCCTTTTCTAAGAGAGGGTAAGCCTTAATGTAACTGTAAAGTTGCTCCATCGTGATAAAGTTGTGTCCATCTGAGCTTCCCCAAAACTTGCGGTGGAGAGAGTTCCATACACTTGACCACTCTTTATTAATTTCTTCTTTCTGGACTTCTACAAGATGGAGCCAACCGAATTTTTTATTCCAGAATACTGGTTTAATCTTAAGTGCCCCTATATCTTGTGGCTGTAGAACTTAAGGTTTTTATTTTTTTTTTCCTGTTTGGATGCTCAGAGCACTTCCTAAAGTGTAACCTTTCTGTCTTCTTTTCCTATTTTTTGCTTACTGTCCTGTGCCTAATTGCCTCCTATATCATGCTCACCGTGCTTTCCATGTCATGTTAAACTACAGCTGCAGTCAAACCTTTCTGTTATTGCCCTTGGAGGCTTTACCCTTTCCAGAGTATTTCCATCATGCATGGGTACCATCTGGGAGACTTGGACGTGAAGAGCATAAAACAAAGGCTTCATGAACAAAGTCTCAAAAGGTGGCTACATGGCATCATCAAAGATGCCACTTGTCCTCAAAAAGCTTGATACCATGCAGTGCACCTATACTTATCTGATCCAAGCAAAGGCCTTTGTGCATCATTCTTTTCTATGGAGCAGAACTACCTTTTTGGTGGTCCCTTGAAACTTACATCATGCTGGCCTAAACAGCTGAAAATACCAAGTCCTCTAAAACTTGAAATTATTGTAGTGTTAACAACATCAAAATCAAAACAATACATCAAAAATACTAGAATAAGAGTGGTATCATGAAGACCAAGTAACATATGATATGGTACTAGGGTACCATTGTGGGGAAAGTTATGCCATCACCGATCATGATAGCCTCCTTGATGGCTCTTGCTTTGGTCCATATGGCCTTTTCTATGCGACGACGATGAGTCCTAGCTTGGACCACCAAACCACGATTGCAACTTGAGCACTAGGTTCCCTGTCAAGAAATAAACAGCCATCACTTGGTCTTGTTTCAAATTTGAAATTATCACATGAAGTATGATATCTTTTATGCTTGTAGTTTCTGTTCTTTGTCAAATTACATGGATGGAGATTAAAATCTCGGAGGAACGTTAAGAGTGGTCCCAGTTGAAAGTCCTAAAAGTACATGCCTTTGTCTTTACTGCATGGACACTTATAATCGGTCGTCTCCCTTGGAATATGGAAAAATAGAGACAGAGGGCATCAAAAAAAAAAAAAAAAAAAAAATCATTAAAAAATAAAAGAACATCAAAAATATAGGTGCTTCACGGCTCCTTTTTCCTTTTTATCTTTGAAAATTTTCTGTCCACTCTTTTCTTTTCTAACCATCTACCAAACATAACATCTTCCATCACTCAACCTTATACTACAAGTAGAAGAATCTACTTACGATATAGCGATAAAAGTCCCCGCATTTGCCAAGCAAACATGGGCACGTAGATTAATATAAATTGTAGGTCCTCTGCTTGAACGTGTACAAGAATACCAAGAAACATCATGTAAACTAGCAAATCAGAAGGTTTATATTCACTCGAAATTAGGTCAAGTTATTTACTTGATTAGTTTTAGGGAAATTTATCTAAAGGGTGGATGATATTAAGGATATTTTTGGTTGGGAGGAATTGAACTTTAGAATGGAAATGAGAACGAGAGACTTCCATTTCAGTTGTTTAGTTAGGATTAATTCTATTTCCATTCTAATTCTAAGAAGGAATGGGATGTCCCAATCCTCCAAATTTAATCGTTACTTTCCCTTAATATTGAAATTATATTTTGATTCTAATTTTAATTTCAATTATGAACCAAAAGCATCGAGAGGTATAGTCATATTTTGGTTTCCATTCCAATTTATTTCAATTACAATTCTAATTACAGACCAAATATATTTTAAAATAATATTTAAGGGCATCTGAGTCTTCTTCTTAAAGTAGAGGAAGGCATGTGAACTCTGGTTAACATTATGCCTATGACTTTGAGGTTGTTTGAGTGCCATTAAAACAAAGGACATGTGCATCCACTCAGTCCTGCATCTACTCAATCTAAACAAATCAAAGCATCTTATTAATAAATGTGTGAAGTCCTCTATGGTACAGAAAACCGATCCCACTTCCACAAAATTAAATGGTTTTTGAGTTACAAGTTCAGAAAAATCTAAACAATTTTTCTGTAAACAAATTGTCCCCACGGCTGAGAACCTCTATGAGCAGATTATCATGTTAGGCCTCTGTGACCATGATATTTATATTGTATATATGCATGTATCTGATGAGTAATTATAAAATGCTACCAAGTGAGGACTTAGAAACCACAAAAAGGAAAATAATTTCACTTATAAACTACAAAAATAGAGGTGTCAACCTGCCAATATAGCAAAGGCATAGATAATGATTCAGCAAAGTGAGATCATACTATTTCGAGAAGTGATGCGAGTTATGAGAAAAAGAGATATGTTAAGTGGTAAGATATGATTATAAATACTGCAAAATGTTAATAGGCACTTGGTATCACAAGGTGAGGGTCACATTAGATGATGTAAAGTTTAATGCTTTGTTGGCAAATAGGATTGCTCCACACTTCATCTTATCTTTTCCTATTGCAATCGGCTTGTCACAGTGGGGAAGAAGGATGAGAAAATAGGAATTTTATATTAACTATCAACTTCCTAGATAGTGACCTGTAGGCCAATCAGAAAGAAAACTCCTGAATGCATCACAAAGAATTAATGCTACAAAATAAACGATAATTCTCATCAGCAATGATCAAAAACTTGCATCATAGTCCGAATGAATTCTTTAAATTAATCAATTGGTCATACCATTATATTCCATCTATTTGCAAATAAATTATGCTCTTACATATATTGTATGCAACAATAATCTTAATTAAATAATATCTCATGACTATGGTTATGATTGTGAAATTTGACTCTTTGATCCATCTTTTTGCATCAATCCAAACTCTTGTGATCTCTTTCTTTGACACAATAGCCATGGTTGGTATGGAGTCCAAGAACTTGATGTTGTTGGCTTAAGACCTTTCAACTCTATGAGTTAGACATGGTGGTAGAAGTGTGCAGGAAACTTGGACCCTTCAATGGCTACTTAGCATCTCCCACCAGCCCTTGCTTCAAAGTCTTCATTCTATTGTCACCTTACTCATTTTAACCAGTCAATATGTATATACTTTTAACAAAAAATTTTATGCATCAATTGTTTAAAAGATTACTGATGTTGTCAATTAGACATTGGTTATTATATCTCTAAAATTAATGATATCATAAATTAAAATGTAGTGGAGCAACATGTTATTGGTAAAAGGACATAAACAATCAATTACTAATGCCCACATCTAGATGGCAATATCCTCACCCTCTTAAATGGTGTAGCACCTTACATAAAAATCTAATTTAGAAGATAAAATATTCAGTACTCTCATGCAAAGCCATTTAATTATGTCCATAAACGTGCCCTTGTGATCCATTATCCTCAGGTCAAGTTTCTCCGTTACCTTTAATGGCTCCACATCAAGTCCCTAAAAATAGGCCCCCCTCCTTCCATCTCTCTTTCTCCATCTCATATTCTTGCTGACCAAGGATCAAAAACCCAAAAACAAATAAAAATTGATTAATTAGCTTATGCCTTATTTCTAGTATTTTCTTACTCAAAAAAAAAAAAAAAAAATATATATATATATATATATATATATATATATATATATATATATATTATCTTTAAAAAAACTTAAACGAGGAAGAAGGAAGAGAAAGCAAGACCATTAGACCAAATCTCTCTCTCTCTCCTCCCGCCCCCCCCTCTCTCTCTCAGTCTCATGGAAGAAGGGCAGGAAAGATTCTCGCCCATTGCTTCACCCCCCATGTTCCTTCCATTTCTGGGTAAAAATTAGATAATAATAATAACAACAAAATCTTTCCAGATTTTTATTTTTATTTTTAATATAGTATGTAGAAAACAGAAGAGATTTAGAGAGAGGTAGCTTATGAATCGCTCCCACCCTCGTTTTCGGATCCCCAATGCCGGATCGTTGGACCTCCCAAAACCCGACCTCGCGATCCCTACGCTCCGCCGCCGCCTCCTCCCGATCCGATCGCCGCTCCCCTCGATGGCCCTCCGCCGCTGCTGCTAAGGCCGCCGCTGAAGCGATCCCCTCCGCCGCCGCGGCCTCCGCCTCTGCCGCCGCCGCCGCAACGGGGCGGCGTCGGCGACGACGATGCAGCTTCGGATCTCGCCGAGCATGAGAAGCATCACGATATCGAGCAGCAATGGGTTCCTGGACTCCATGAAGGTCAGGGTCGCCGCGCGCCACATCCCATACCGGACGCTCTTCCACACAATCCTCGCCCTCGCCTTCCTCCTCCCGTTCGTCTTCATCCTCACAGCCGTCGTCACCCTCGAGGGCGTCAACAAGTGCTCCTCCCTTGGTGAGCCAACACCCCCACCTTTTCTTTTTCTGGCCTAAAGTTTCGATTCCTTTCCAGCTCCACATTGGTTCTCATATCAAAAGGAGGCGTTTTGATGGCTGTGTGGCTGTCCATGGATGTATTGTTGTTTGATCCAATGAGCTTGGGATTCGTATAGGTTGATTTTCAAATCCTCTGTCGGTGATCTCAAATTGCCTCGTGAAAAGCCCAGATTTTTATGCTCAACATTGGATCTGGTATCGGTTGGAGAGGCGCTTAATGCTTTGGTTCTTGCAAATGTGCATGTCATGGGTTGATCCAATTTGGGTATTTGATTTGGATTGGTTGATCCAATTTGGGTGTCGTTTTGGTTGGTCCCTTCCTCCCTCTTTGAGCTCCCCATTCCTTTGTTGAGTTTTCAGATGGACATCAGCAGTTGTATTGGTTGGAGTTGGTTAATATTGCATGTCGTCATAAATTGGTTCGTCGCAGGTTGATCTGCTATGGCTACGGATTGAAATTGGTGGAACCTGTTCTGTTTGGTCCTACCTCAGTGCTCACTGACTCCCATTTTCTTGTAAAGCTGTTGAAATTGTAATTTGAAGGATGGTGTTGGGATCTGCTGAGTTGTTTTCTTGGTGGATTGTTTGTTGATTTGTTCTGTTTGCTGTCTTTTTTATATTTCATGGATATGGGTTATGATGTTTGTATTGACAGCTGATATGCTGATTTGAGCTGGAATGGTCTTTGGGCTTCTAGTTCTTTGATTGTTTGTTTGAGTTTGGATCACCAAGTTTTAGTTGAAGTAATCAGTTTTTCTTTGGCTTCTTGCTGATCTAAAAATACCAATATCCTCAATTTTTACCTTGTTTGATACCATTGTTTACTTCAGTCTGACAACCTTTGACTTCTGGATTTAGGATGATTAGGCTTTAGCTAAACTGAATTTTCAACTTAAGTTTCAGTTCATTTATAGATAGTCTTTCATTTAGTTTGTGCTTTCTTGTGATGTCCCACACCTTCTCAACCAACCCCACCCCCAAACAGAAAAAAAAAAAAAGAAGAGGAAAAAAGGACTTTGTTTAGCACATATATTGTTGTTATGCAGCTCGTCTTTTTTTTTTTTTTTTGGCTTTTTCTTCACCAAGGTGCACCTTGAACAGACTTCACTCTGGTAGATTACAAATTGTATCATGATTGCTCTCTTTTCTATTTTCGAAATAGGTCCCTAGAAAGTTATTTATTGACAGAAAGGCCTCTGTCAAAAAAATCATATTTTTCCTTCTTTCTTCACTTTGGTGTTAAATTTATAGGAGGATTGTATCATATTTTATCATGAAAGGTTTAAAGACCTCGTGGGCACAAGGTTTCCATGGTATTCAATATGATGATGATGGCTTGTTGCTGCAACAAAAAAAAAATGTTTGATATGATAGTGAGCTTTACCACATATAAGATTGAAAACTGGATTATGAGGTTTAGGATAAATTATAAAGAGAACTTAGATTCCGATCAAAATGGATGATGTAAGGCTCCTGGTGGTTTCCTGAGCTGCTGATAAGTTATACCGCATTGAAGATAAGAAAATTTAAAGTGCATGATTGAACAGTAACAGCTGCGAAAGTATTGCTATTGATAATAGAATGTCCGCAGTTCAAGATGGAAAAATCCGTGCCTCGCGATGTTTGGGCGAGAGGGTGGTCAGCTGGAAACAGAATGAAAAGAGTTTTTGAGAAAGGAAACCTGGACAGTAATAGTGTTTTAGGAAAATGGAATAGTACTTCTGTTAAATAAAGGAGGATGGATTCTTGTCTGGAGAATTACCTTATTTTCTTTTGTACATTTGGTTGTTCTTTTAACTTTCTTGTGTTGACTATTCAGAATGCAAAACTGGACCTTCTGTCACTTCTCCTAGTATGACAGCTTTTAGTGAATTATCACATCATCTAAATGAAAAGGACTGTTGATGAATCTGGATTTAGTTTTGATGTTCAGTTGTCCAGGTCTTACGATATGTATTTCATTTTTCTTTTGTTCTTCTATAATATTAAGATTGTAATCCGCATCTTCTGTTAAATCAAGTTACATGCAAACTGTGACAGTTTCATTAAGATTTTATGATTTTCTGTTTCTAATTCTTGTATTATATTTATATTTTCGTTTTAAAAATGATTTTACCATTTGTGACATTCTGGATCTATGTTCTTTTGTTGTAGCAACAAAAAGCAACACAGTGAAAAAAACAGCTTAGCGAAACTGTCCTATGTGGCATATTCCGGTTAAGATATTAAATTCAATGAAGCTAAAGTTGTATACTCTATTAACCTATCACAAATACATCAATATAATGATTACACTAACCAAGGTAGTCCAACCAAGGGAAAATGACTAAATGCATGGATTTGGCAATGAAAGGGGCTGTACTTTTAACTAAAGCTTTACTCTGGCAATGAAATGGATTTTATTTTTAACAGCCAAACAACTGTAGTTTAGAATACATCATCCTGGACTAAATAACTACAAATACAAGGGAACAAAGGACAAAAGGAGAAAGAAATCTGAGGATTCAAAAAAAATATGTCACATGCGTATCTTAACTTTCATCTTTTTCTTTGTTCCAGATTGTCTGGGAAGGCGACTAGGGCCAAGGATCCTTGGCAGGAGGGGTGATGATTCTGCGGTAAATATTTACATTTACGATGTATGCTTGGTTCATGATATCACAATCACCAGATGGTTTGATTTGTGAATGAAGAAAAAAAGTGCTCTTTTGTCTTGACTGATCTGATTGAATTGATACAGAGGCTTGTAAGAGATCTGTATAAGATACTTAATCAAGTGAATTCTGAGGAAATTCCAGTTGGATTGAAGGTGCCTGAATCGTTCAATGAGTTTCTTACTGAAATGAAGAACAACCAATATGATGCCAGGACATTTGCCATAACATTGAAGGCCATGGTATGTGATGGACTATGTGTAGATTATCCATTTAGTTGTTGCAACTCTTGAGATCACTGCACTTGAGAAATTCAGACGTGCCAGTTGTTTGCCTTAATTGTTTAAGAAACATCAAATATTTATGTTGTCATTATTGGGGGATTAGCATGTTTTTTTGAATGAAATAGCTGGAAATTGTGTTTGAGACTATTTGTTAATGGTTTTGTTATAGTTGAGATGCTTGATTTTTTTTTTTTTTTGATATGTGGCCACAAAGTTGCATATTGTTCTAGGTTTCAGAGGATACCCCATTAATTTTCTTTTTATTATTTATTTATTTACTTATTTTGTGTGTGTGTTTTCTTCTTGTTGTTGTTTTTTGTGGAGGAGGCAACATGTGTTGTGCTTGTCTACTGTTTTAGTTCTCTCTATGCTTTCTGACAAGCTACTCCTTTGCATCTTTCTTTGGCACCCTCTTGAGCATTTCGTGTGCCAGTACATTAAATTAAAATGTTATAGCTGCACATTACCACATATAACTGTTGCCTTGATGTCAGCCTCAATGTTTTAAAAGTCTGCCGTGGTATGGGAGCAGTCAAGGAACTGCACAGTGTGTCCCGTATGAGGATGCACGTGAATATGCCATTGTTGTTTTATAAATATTTATTAATTGAAATTACATAAAGCACAATAATAACATCAATATTTAATAATACTAAAGCTGATAGTCAGTTGCTACTTACTAGTTAGTACTTGTTAACAACAATCATAACATTATTATGAAGTAACAATGCCTGCATCCAACCTGGCTGTAGCCCATATCAAGCTAACAACTTGTTGAACCCACCACTGCTTACATAGATTTGCACAAGTAGGCCACTTGTGTGGGTAGATTATGCTAATTGGGCCACCTATTCGGTTTTTATGAAGCCTGGCCTCATATAGAAACCACATATAGGAAATGCAGTGCAATTATAGGACCACATCAACATATGTGGCCTCATATACAACTTTTAGACAATTGGTCTGTCTTTGACCTACTTATTTGTACTTTTTTTCTTTTTCTTGCCACTTGAAGGAACCTTTTTTCTTGAACAGAAGAGAAAATATCATACAGTGTCACTGTTTACACTAGTAAACTTATCTTCAGCCTGGCTTTAGCTGCCTTGTCATTTCAAGTCATCTATGAGATGTGATGCTGTTGTGTCTGAAGTCAAATTATCACAGTAAAGTCTAAAGATGTCTGAAGAGTTAAAATACTGAGCCAACTTTTTGTAGCGGGCTGTGTTTCCTGTTAGATGGTTCCAAGAGCTGGGGAATTTTTTACACACACGTCTGATAAATATGGTGCTAAATGACATGCCTTGAGTTAATATTTTGCATAGTTTGGGTGTATGGTCAGACAGAAGTTGAGTAGCACTATCGAGCATAGTATGATATAATGGTTAAGATCTCATGTGGCTTGTGTGTGTGTTGTACATGTTATGCTTAGGTATAACCTGAGTGCATAGCAGAATGGTTGAATGTGGAAATGTACTAGTAGGCATGGAAGCAGTGCACAGTCATGGGTGTAAATTTTGCGCTTCATTGTGGTATATGGGCTTGTTATCCATTCTAAAAGTTTGGTCATGGGCCAAGGTGGCTTGACGTGTTTAAACTAGCCTAATAGGATTTTGCTACCAACAAAATAAGATTTCTTTCGCATGAACCTGTCTATATAAGTAATATTGATGAAATATTTATACACTAAACCAGTCTGATCCTTTTGAATGTTAAGCAGTTGTTGGTTGAAAAGATGGAGAATTTGACCTTTATTATCATGGAGAAAGCCTTTGATAGCATCTAGCAAGAGTCATTTTGGTGGGTGATAAGGGAGGAATGTTTGCTAAAAAGCAGTTTTGAGCTCTAAAGTGATAAGCATAAGGAAATAATGATATCATAATTGGTTGTCATGGCCGGATTATTTATCTGTACTTGTGGTATGCCTTCACTTATAGCCTTTGATGTTTTTATTTCTTTCTGTACTGATGAAATCAATCCTTGGTACTCACAAAGGGACGAATTGTATACGTTATCTGTGGATAATATAGAGTTGATTGATGAGATTATGAGTGAGTGCTACATTGGAAATATATAGGGAAATTTTTTTCGTTTAAGAGCAGAGCCTAAACACCAGGAGAATTAAAGTAACAAATGTTGCACAGAGAATGCTGTCTTAGTCAAACTGCAATTGAAAATGGGGTCTTAGTTATAGTTATGGCCAATAAATATCACATACTTAACATCTTCATTACATGGTGTATACTGTTGCAGCAAATGGAAAGAGTAATGCAGTCATTTTTAAATTGAATTTTTAAAGAGAGAAATAAAGTGGGGAGGTGCTAATACGGAGTTATGTAAGCACGTCTTAATTAACTAGAGGTTTATATTTTATAATGAAGTGTGTCTCTGAAAATGCTGTATTGGCCAGAATCTCAAGAATGTTGTAAAGTTGTGAGTTTTGAGGCAGACCTGTGGTCAGAGAATGGATGGATTTGTACATGTGCACATTAAGTTTAAAAAATGAATATAAGGAAGGAATAACTGATTAAAAAACAATCAATAGTTGTTATACAAGCTATTAAATGCTGCATGATGGTTTTTCAGCCAGCCTTGCACTGGTGGTGGCCTTAATCATCAGGCTCTAACACTGCATCTGTCATAGGGCACAGGTGAATATGCCAACCAATAATAGTTTGGGCAGCTCATGACATCTAGCCTTGCCCAAACTATCTTTGTCTGGCTTTAGGTGTCCTCATTAGCTAGATTTTCATTCCTATTAAGGACTATCTCCAATGTTATTGTAAGCCTTCCAAATTCTTTGTCACAAGTACTATCCAAGTTACTTTAGGTCTTTCCCTCTTCTAAATCCTTTGTGGAATATTTAGAACTTTCTTAATCGGGGCCTTCTCTGATTTTTCTTTACATCCTCATACCGTCTCAATATGGTTTTGCATCACTTTCTTTGCAGTTGAGATAACTCTATGGCTCTGCTATACTTAGTTCTTCCTCTTACCTTTCTTATCTCCATCACATCACATTTAGCTCTGATAATACTCATTTGTATGATTTAACTCGATAAAGGATTGGAAAGCACATCATAGTTATCACCAAGCAATATATTGTATTTTTTGCCAGTATTATGAGATTTAGAAACGATGTTCCATGCCATATGCATATTGGCTTGCACTAGCACAAAAAGATATCAAAGTTTGTGAGAAGATACTCTGCAAATATATATGTGAAAACTCTTGGTTTTTATTATCTAAATAATCTTTATTCTTTCATTGTAAAGATAGACATATTTTGACATTTAATCCACAAATGTTACTGATTTACACTCAATGCTTCTTGTACATGCATGTTCTTTTACGTTTATATCACTAGAATAAGCATGTCATGCTATATCAAGAACTCTAAATCACAAATTACCAACAAGGGAAGAAGATTTTGCGAAAAATAACATTTTTAGATAGTTTCAGAATTGCAGATCTCTAATAAGAACCTAGTGCATCATTAGGTGCATCCGTATTTCGCATTAGTAAAGTTTGACAACTGGTTTGCTAAAAAACTGAACAGCTTTTTGTAAATAAATATAATATATGATTTTCCTCGTGTGGTCAATATCATACTGATTAGGTCAAATCTTGTGACTGTTGATATGTTGGGATATGCAGTGATACCATAAACCATGTTCGCACTTATTTATTATGATATGCTCTTAGTGACTGTTACACGAGAGAAGCAGCTGTTTTCTGTAGCGTTTGAATCTACATAGATTTTTTTTTCTCTTTTAAGAACATTGTTGGATATTATGGGATTACTCTTTTTCTGTTATCACTGTTATCAGATAGAATGTTGTCCCACTTAACTACATTCTCTCATTACACGGGGCATTTTGTATTTGCTAAGTGTAAATGTTTTTTAAGCTCCATTCCATCCATGTACTTTTGTTTTTCAAGTTTCTTCTTTTTTGTTTCATTTACTAATTCTTATAAAACTTTTTAACTCATTGATACAGATGGAAAATATGGACAGAGATATCAAAAGATCAAGGTTGGCAGAGCAGTTGAACAAACATTTTGCCGCAAGCGCAATTCCAAAAGGCATCCATTGTCTCTCTTTACGTCTGACAGATGAGTACTCTTCCAATGCTCATGCACGAAAGCAGTTGCCACCTCCAGAATTGCTACCATTCCTCTCTGATAACTCCTACCGACATTTTATATTAGCAAGTGATAATATCCTTGCCGCTTCTGTTGTGGTCACCTCAACTGTGAGATCTTCTTTGAAACCTGAAGAGATAGTCTTTCATGTTATCACTGACAAAAAGACTTATCCAGGGATGCATTCATGGTTTGCACTGAATCCTCTTTCTCCAGCCATTGTTGAGGTAAAAGGTGTTCACCAGTTTGACTGGTTGACAAGAGAAAATGTGCCTGTCCTTGATGCTATAGAGAATTACCGTGGTGTCAGAATCCATTATCATGGAGATCATGTTGCAGGGACCAATGCCACTGACAATCCGAGAGTTTTTGCTTCAAAACTTCAGGCCAGGAGCCCAAAATACATTTCTCTACTCAACCATCTCCGTATTTACCTGCCTGAGGTAAATATTTTTGATCATTGTAGATATTCTTTAGTTGTGTAGACTCATCTACCTTGATGCAGGATTTAATGCTAGGGAATTTACCAGAATTGTTTTTTGCATGTGAATGAGAAATTGCTTTGGGAAACAAGAAGGTAGTGGAAGGACCCAATGAAATCTGAATGTTTGCTCAAGCTGTTTTGAAAGGTTGAGAATTGGATTGTCAAGCACCTGAAATGAGAAGAAAGGGAAAAGCACATTCAGATATCAAATGTTGTTCAAGAACGCACATACACAGGGTTTTGAATGCAGGGTTTGGGTTTTAAGAGGGATGAACATGGTTCGAAAAAAATATATATATAGTTGTTTCTAGATGTGAAAATTGGAGCGAAGGAGGGAGGGAGACTTGAGTTTCAAGATAGGAGTGTTTCATGGGATGGAAAACAGAGGTAGGGACAATGGAGCAAGGGAGAGGGACTTGACCTTAAAGGTACTTAAATCAGGAGAAGGGTGACCTCTCGATGATCCCTTCCTTTGGCCATACATATGGGTTTGCATCTGAAAGAGTAACTAAAAATGGTTAAGAAAAAGGAATATGGTCCCACCTGTCTTCTGAATCAAAGCTAGCTATTAGCATAACGGAACCATCTAAGAAGGAAACAGCAGGACTTTTTTTATAAAAAAAGAGAAAA